>NC_085874.1:32714043-32759587 GCF_034702125.1 Engraulis encrasicolus
CAATAGGGCGATGAACTGGAAGAAAAAAAAAATCATCGGACCAACATCATGTGTAAAGCCTCCAAAAATAAACTCCGACCAATGGGCTGACAGACATGGTGATGTTTCCGTTAAGACTTAAAACTATGAGTAGGAACAAAGCAGTGAAATTAAGTGAAGTGACAGCCCACTTCATTGTGACACAGCATTCCACAGCACACACAGTGCTCACTGCATAAAATGAAACCACTCAAGGGGGTAGCCCCCAATGCCCCCCAATAAGCTAAGTCTCATAACTCATAACCAAAGCAGCATTTAAAACATTTTGGAGATTTTTTCAGAGTGTGCCTAATCTTTGACTAGTGATGAATGTACTGCAAGTGTATGTCATTCACACTCTCTTACTTGGTCCCAGACTGAAGGAGAAGGCCGTGACGTACACCAGCAAGCTGACCAAGGAGATCCACTTGAGCGACGAGGACACGCTCTCACCCTCCTCCTGCGCCACACTGCCCCGCTGCCCCAGAGCGGGGCTGTACCCGGGGTAGCTAAGGTTCATCGTCATGGGGAGGGTGGACGGGGTAGAGTGGTACAGTCCCGCAGGCATAGCAGCGGCAGCAGCAGCCATGTCCTTGTCACGCCCCCAGTGGGAATGGTTGTGCCCGGAGGGGGGCGGCGCGCTACTCTGACACAGGCTGCTGACCTGCGTGTGGCTCTGCATGGTGGCCACCCCCAGCGTGGCCAGCGACAGCGTCATGACCACGGCGCCCACGGTCAGGAAGGCCTTGGGGCCCACGCGGTCCACCAGCAGGATGGCGGGCAGCGTGCCGGCCACTTTGACCAGGCCCAGGCCCGTGGAGGCCAGCGTGGCCGCCTGGTCCGACTGGAAGCCCACGTGGTGCAGCACGGTGGAGGCGTAGGACAGCAGGTTGGGCTGGCCCGTCACCTGGGTCAGCACCACCAGGCCGGCGCCCACCAGCAGCCGCTGGCGCATGTTGTCGTGCCCGCGGAACAGGTCCAGGAAGCTGTGGCGCTGCTCGCGGCACAGCGCGGCGCGGATGGAGCGCAGCTCCTCCTCCACGGCCGGGGACGACGGCGGCAGCGGCGGCAAGTCACCCTCCGCCGCCTCCGCCGCAGCCGTTGCTCCCGACGTCGACGACGACGATCGCGTCTCCCCTGACGATGCCGATGGCGTCCCCGAGCCCCTGAGTCGCTCTAGCACGGCGCGCGCCTCCTCCTCCTTGCCCTGGGCCAGCAGGAAGCGCGGGCTGCGCGGCAGGAAGTACATGGCCAGGGCCTGGGCCAGCGCCGGCGGGATGACGGCGGCGAAGGTGTAGCGCCAGCCGCCGGGCACCGCCGAGAAGGCGTAGCTCAGGCCGAAGCCCAGCAGTACGCCCAGCACCACCATCAGCTCGTACAGGCACACCAGCCGCCCGCGCCACGCCTGCGGCGCCACCTGTGGACACCAGAGGAATAGGCACCTTTATATACAGTATATACAGTATATACTACCCCCAGCACCACCATTAGCTCGTACAGGCATACCAGGCGCCCGCGCCACGCCTGCAGCGCCACCTGTGGACACCAGAGGAATAGGCACCTTTACAGTACACATGTTTAGGCACATTTATGTACATATACACGTAGTACCCCCAGCTGCACCTTCAGATCATACACAGGCACACCAGGCGCCCACACCATGCCTGCGGCGCCATCTGCGGACAAATAAGGAATCGGTACATTTATATACAGTACATTTTTCAAGAAGGAGGCCGCACACTGAAGAAGGCACATGCCGAAACGCGTTTAAAAAACACTGCTGTGCTAGGTGCGGCCTCCTCCTTGAAACATTGAAATTAATATACACAATAATATACATATACACATCAACCACACATCACTACGCCAGGCACCACCATCAGCTCGTACAGGCATACCAGGTGCCCGCAGCAGACCTGCTGCGCCACCTGTGGAGACATGAAGGATAGACCACGCGACACTACAGCGTCACCTGTGGCCGGAAGCGGTATGAACACACATTTACATACTGTACACATACAGCACAGTACAGGTTCAGTATAGACCTGCACATACAGTCCATACAAATACTGTAAAAGCACAAAAGCACTTGCCTGTGACGCCACCTATTGTTGCAATATGGTTGCAGCCCTAATAGTGCATCATGTACTTTTTCTGTTGTTGAATGGCAAGAGCAAGTTCCCACTTGTCAAGAATGATGTGTTCTGTGCGCTGAAACTCTTGACATTATGTCCAGGCAGTGAGGGCATGACAGGAAATGACAGGGAAAAGTCTGTGCAATACTCTAGTGTAGTAGTGTAGTGTAGTGCAGTGGTTCTTAACCTTTTTTCTTGAAGCACCCCCTAACCTGTGTCCAAGACAAGCCGCACACCCCCAACTCAAACGTCTACACGTGTATCCACAAAAAAAAAAATGATTTTAGTGATTAATTACAATGATTTTAGCTTTAGACATCTATCAATACTTTAAGGACTTTACATGGGGACCGAAATTTGGTCTTGATTTGGCCTGATTATTATGTTTTAATTTTGGTCCCAACCTCAACACAAACAAAATTCCACGCACCCCCTGAAACCTCAGATGCACCCCCTGGGGGTGCCCGCACCCCAGGTTAAGAACCACTGGTGTAGTGTACCAATCTCTGCAGTGTAAAGGCAGGGCGCTGTCTCATCCACTGACGACACAAATGGCAGGAAATTGTGTAATACATAGTTTGTATGTACTGTATGTACCAAACGCGGCAGGAAGTAGTGTGTGCACTGTGCAACATTCTAGTGAAGTGTAGCGTAGTGTACATGTACCAACCTCAATGTACAATGTAAAATGTGCAATGACGTGGTTCCGAACAGTGCCACGGCCAGTGACAGGAAATCATTTGTGCAATGCATAGTCAAGCATGTCCTATTGGTACTAGCCAGGCTGTGCCCTCCTAGTGGCGCAAATACGGGAACTCCTCCCACTTTGTCGATGAGCGAACAACCATAAGCAAACCAAGGGAGGCGGGTCAACCATGCCGTTTGGGAAACGTTAATTGTTATGCTCTTGGTCAGACCAAGTCTCAAAGAGATTTGAATGCCGATGATAATCAGGCTAATGTGTACCAACCTCTGCAGGAAATAGTGTGTGCAATACTCTAGTGTAGTATAGTGTGTACACGTGTTGCGTACGTGTACTAACCTCTGCAATGTACAGGCAGGACGCAGTTCCGGACAGCGCCACGGCCATGCCCACCACCACCCTCCCGGCCACCAGGGAGGCGAGAGAGCTCAGGCACACCATGAGCAGCGTGCCGCCCACCGCCATGCCCGCCGTCAGCACGATGGCGAAGCGCCGGCCCCAGCGGTCCAGCACGGCGCCCCCGGCCACCGAGAAGAACAGCGCGCCCAGCAGCAGCGAGCTCACCACCATCTCCTGGCCCCGGCAGGAGAGCGCCAGGTCCCCGCGCAGCTGCAGCAGCGCCCCCGAGATCAGGCCCATCTCGTAGCCCAGCAGCAGGCCACTCACGGAGGCCACCAGCGCGGAGAGGACCAGCACCGCTCCACAGCCTGCACAGGAGACAAGGAGGGGGGGTATTATAGTCACACACACACACACACATTGAGTATACATTCACCAGTTCGGACAGGACCAGCACCGCTCCACAGCCTGTATTATAGACACACACACACACACACACACACACACACACACACACACACACACACACACACACACACACACACACACACACACACACACACACACACACAGACACACAGACACACACAGACACACACACATAGACTTTGAGTATACATTCACTAGCGCAGAGAGGACCAGAACCGCTCCACAGCCTGCACATGGGAGAGAAAGTGAGGGGAGGCATTACACACACACACACACACACACACACACACACACACACACACACACACACACACACACACACACACACACACACACACACACACACACATTGAGTATACATTCACCAGGACACTGGCAGCCACTGGCAGCCAACCACGTGAGCTATTTTTCTTGACCGACAGCGGTTTCCAACTATCAGAGTTTGAGTTGTGCGCAGCCAGGGTCGCGCAGCCAGGGGAAAACAAAAAATGAGAACCCAGGTATTGACACACACACACAGACATTGAGTATACATTCATCAGCGCAGAGAGGACCAGAACCGCTCCACAGCCTGCACAGGAGAGAGGTGGGGTATTACACACACACACACACACACACACACACACACACACACACACACAGACACATACACACACACACACAGACACATACACACACACACACAGACACATACACACACACACACACACACACACACACACACACACACACACACACGCACGCACAAACACACACAACAACAATGATGCTAAGTCACACTCTAGTGTGGGTGTCAAAATAAGAGAAGTTTTAAGGGTACAAACAACACCTCCTTCTCCAAATATGACGACTACCAATAATGGAGGATATTGAGCAATATTTGGCTATTTGCTGTGCCTTTGCTTTCGTGAAGCCAACAAACACATTAAGTACAAATTCTAACACCATGGGTGCTGGGCGGAGTGATATTGCATACATGGAATTAGGTTAGCTTGTTTGGGACACACACACATGCACACACGCACACAAAGACAGGGGATGCAGGAAATGATAGAAAGATTAGAGAAGAGGAATGAGGGAAATAGAGAGAGCAAAATATCTTCTCTGTAGATCGAAATGGAAAACAGTAGAGGACCAAAATTCACCAACAAGAATGAGTATGCATATATGGTATCATGAAAGATAAGTCCCCAGATTCACCATTGCATCTGCTCACATATCTGCTCACCAGATAAGTCCCCAGATTCACCATTGCATCTGCTCACATATCTTACTGACCTCAAATATTCAGGAGACGCACATCCCTCCCTAAACAAGACAGCTAGGGAGTGTTTTCAGTTGTTACTATAGACACTCATGCATGTCAACATCACCCCATAATTCCTAAACACTTCAACAAGGCTGGACTGGGACCAGAAAAAAGGACTGGCATTTTTTTTTATTTTTTTTACAAATATGCATTTAATTTTTTTTTTTTTTTTAAACCCTGCAGCATCAGCCTGTGACGAAAGACAGCCCAATTGCAGATTGCAAGCCTGCACTTGCAACCCTTGTCTAAAGTACTAAAAGCTCTGCTTTTTCCAACCTTAAAAGTACTTGTAGAGTAGTGTTTCTCAACGGGGGCAGTAAAGCAGTAGGAGAGCCCTAGGAGGGTGTTGAAAAGGATACAGTTGAGAGGGGGCGATGCTTAGCTGCCATTGGTGGCATTAGTCCATTTAATTTTTTAATAGAGTACTATAAGGGGGGCGTTGGCAGGGTTATGATGAGGTCAAGGGGGTGTTGAGAACCACTATTGTACAGTGTATGCAGGCACGCATGCAGACATGTCCTGCCTACGCTGTACGTACTGCCTATTTTCTCTTTTCCGTCATTATAATAATAAGCGCCTTTGCAGCCATCCTGCCGGGTGGAAACTTCAGGGATTGATTTTGGGATTAGCTCTCTCTTTCTATCTTACTCTCTCTCTCTCTCTCTCTCTCTCTCTCTCTCTCTCTCTCTCTCTCTCTCTCTCTCTCTCTCTCTCTCTCTCTCTCTCTCTCTCTCTCTCACACACACACACTTCATTACTGTTTACTTATGGACGTTGTGGAGCCGAGAGCACCTACTACCGGGTGAGTCACCCATGGGCACATTGAGTCCTCATGCCAGTGCCATCAAGCCAGTCTGACTACTCAATCAACCGATGCCACTGTATGGCACAACAAACCCCACCTCAGCAGCGTCTTTACACACACATATGCACGCGCAAACGCACGCAAGCACACACACACACACACACACACACACACACACACACACACACAATGTGGTGCCAATTTATGTCTCTGTTGGTGAGTGCTTGTGTTTACATGACTCACTGCCATTTAGACATCGTAGAGTTTCCCAAACAGACGTATTGTACTGTGTGGCCAACAAAAGTGATCAGGTCTTGTTAAGTAACCCTTTCATGCAGATGAGATGGCCAGCAATCCTGTTCACTATTTGCAGAAAAAAAAAGTACCTACATCATAACATTCAATGACATTGCCAAGAGTCTAGTAACAGATTAAGATGTGGTACACACAAACAAGCACACACAAACAAGCACACACACAAATTATATAATAGATAATAAAGTGCTCATTAATGAATAATACACATCATGAGACCAGTCATTTTATCGCTGGCACTGTCTGGCACAACAAACCTAACCTCAGCAGCGTCTTTACACACACACACACACACACGCGCACGCACGCACGCACGCACGCACGCACGCACGCACACACACACACACACACACACACACACACACACACACATTGACACTAGGGCTGAGCGGTATACCATTGAAAAAACGTGATAACGGTTTTCACCTACACAAGGTTCACTTTTTGACGAGAGAAGGTTTTTTTAACGTTTTATTCCAAAAAAGTGATTAAAATAGAAATGGAGATTTATTACAATCCAGGATTTTATCTCATTTTTAAATTTAATTTCAGCCTTTTCTTCAGAAACATCGAGATGTGGGGTAAAATCGCCGCTTATGAAAAAAAATTGTGCAGAGAACCGTGATATTAATTTTCATCAAGAAAACCCTGATACGCATTTTTTCCACAACCGCCCAGCCCTAATAGACACACACACACATACAAACAAGCACACACAAACAGGCACACACAATATTATATAATAGGTAATAAAGTGCTCATTAATGAATAATACACATCATGAGAGCAGTCATTTTATCGCTGGAGCGCAACAACAGGTGACTAGAACTCATATCTCCTATCACTGAGCCACAGCATGCACACACACACACACACGCACAAACACGCACACGCACACGCACACGCACACACACTGTCTCTATCTGTCTCTTCCTCTCTCACCTAGACTATTACCGATCAATACGTGGACTGTGCCCTACAAATTATCAGACAAACAGAAAAACACTGCATTTTATTGGTCTTGTTCAGCAGCCAATTGAGCACATCATAAATGAAATGCTTCCTACGGTGAACGTGGTTTGACCTGATACATTTTCTAGAATATATTATTATCATGTATTTAAACCTTTCATATAGCAAGGGCTGTCACGATAACAAATTTTGCTGGACGATAAATTGGGCAAGAAGTTATTGCGATAAATTGCCTAACAGGGCATAAATAACCTCTAGATACTTTTGAAGTGTTATATTTTGTCTATTTATTATTAGTTTTAGTCATCAACAGTCGTACAACACTTGTCTCAATGGCTGAGCTTGACAATGCACAACTGCACTGAAAATTAAAAGTACACCAACATGTAAGCGTCATTACGCTGAGTGAAATGTGCCTATGGGTATTCAGTCTCTTAGGTAGAGAACGGGAGAGAGTGACAAGGAAAACAAAGAAACACGCAAATACTGTGGCCAGAAAAGTCATTGTGCTTCTAAAAAAGTTATCAGACTATATTGACTTATTGAATATTGTGACAGGCCAATACAGAGCCTATGTTATAACCTTATTGTCCCCAAAATGCTAATGACCACGTTGTAATCTGTTACTAAAGACTCTTGGCAATGTCATTGCAATGTTATGATGTAGACACATTTTTTCAGCAAATAGTGAACAGGATTGCCGGTCATCTCATCTGCAGGAAAGGGTTACTTAACAAGACCTGATCACTTTTGTTGGCCACACAGTACAACACGACAGTCTATGTGGGAAACTCAATGTCTAAATCAGTGTTTCCCAACCTTTTTTGTCCTGGGTACCCCCTAAGCCATTTTGTCATATGACATGTACCCCCTCGCCCTCACTCATGTTCTGTTGCTCTATCCCAATGTGACTACAGTCAATATATTTGTTATTATTACATCTTTCCGCGTACCCCCTGAGGTGTGCTCGCGTACCCCCAGTGGTACACGTGCCCCTGGTTGGGAAACACTGGTCTAAATGACAACAAGTCATGTATACACAAGCACCCACCAGCAGACATATAAATTGGCACCCCGGTGTGTGTGTGTGTGTGTGTGTGTGTGTGTGTGTGTGTGTGTGTGTGTGTGTGTGTGTGTGTGTGTGTGTGTGTGTGTGTGTGTACTGTGCATGTGCGTGTGTGTGTGTGTGTGTGTGTGTGTGTGTGTGTGTGTGTGTGTGTGTGTGTGTGCGTGTGTGTGTGTGTGTGTGTGTGTGTGTGTGTGTGTGTGTGTGTGTGTGCGCGCGCGCGTCCATGAGTGTGCGTGTGTGTGTGTGTGAGTGTGTGTGTTTGTATTTTTCAAGCTCTGGTTGCTATGCCAACTGTTTCCCAAGGGGGTCTGATTAGTTCCCATGGTCACACTACCTGCGCTGGTCTGCTGCTGGGCGCTGTCTGTGGAGTGGGTAGCTTTGGGGTCATTTGAGGTGAAATGCTCGGCCTCCCGGCTACTGTCCATGGTTCCTCACGACTCAGGTGAGATGTTCTGCAAAGGAAATCAAGAACAGAAGAAAACACACAGTCTGTGTGAGGACGGACACCAGCAGCTCCAGCAGTGGACAAACAGTTATTTTCAAAGTTTTCTGCATAGATTCTAGGGCATAGGGCAACTATTTCTCCCAAAACTGAATTTAAAGGAGGTAGGTCTTATCCAATCTCAAATTTAGTCTGGTTTATCAGACAGGTAGGTCTAATAAGCTGTGGTTAAATTATGATGAGAATTTAAATAGATCCCCTCAGATGTTGTCTCATCCTACTTGCATGGGTAGGCCACGTTTTGTCCATAAACACAGGTAGACAACCCTTCCCGAAAACAAGGCTGGCAGCCAATGATACAGTAAGAGCTGGCAGCCTATTTGACACTTCTTTGCAAGACTTTGCAAGACTTCACTAAGTTGGACTGGTTCAGTCTAAGAAAAATATCAGTAGCTGTGCCGTTTCAGTTAGTTTATGTAATAATTAGCAACGCTAACTAGTCATAACGTGGATGGCTATTTACACAAGACCTAAAACTAAAGCAATATTTCCCAAGCACTGGACATCCATAAATGAAAACGCATAGGCTACGGCATAGTGTCCAAGGTCATCAGATTACGATAGGCCTGTCTGCAAAAAGAATTGGCCAAAGTAACAACGCAAGAAAGAAGTCTGTTCTTTTTTTTTAACTTAACCTACTTGGACTTTTAGTCACCTGGGTATACCTATCAATTGTAAAAAACAGCTGTCAACACTGCAGTCAGAGATTTCGAGACAGCTGTTGTTGAAAGTGTGCACTTAAAATCGCTCAGTTAATTAAAAAAAACACATTTAGATGCAGGAAACGAGTGCCTGCCAACAGCAAACGTTCGTCTGAAACTTACCTTAGAAGGTCACTTTCGTGGTTTTGGTGCAATCATGTTTGTCGCCGAGCTTTATAACTTTATGCAGGGCCGACTCCAGACTGTGCTCCGAAGTCTGTTGTTTTGGAGACGCCTCAAGAAAGGCCTGTGTCGTCTGCGACTAAGCCACGCCCACCCACAACCAAAACTGGAGGACTGCTCTGCCCCGTGCCCCTATCACTCTGCTATGCAAATTCACTGCCAGTGCCTAGAGCCACTGAACTCGCACGATCATCGGCAGCAGAGCATAAGGACATGCAGTCGGGGGAGGCCATGACACTTTCAAAACGGAAGCAAAGCTTTACAGTTGGGTTTTCAGACTAGGCTGTACACTAGGCAATTTCTGATATCGGTCCCTAGCAGCCCAGCCAAAGCTGTCAGCAGTCGTGCCAACAAACTGTCTCCTGCTGCATAGGCTATCTTCTCTAATCTCTAGGCAACAAATGTATTTTCTGCTTTGGGTTCATAAAAATAAATGAATGAAACCTTTATTGCCCGGAAAGGAATAAAGGTGGACACTTGGACATAGGCCTAGGCCTACACAAAGACAAGTCTTCTTTTGAGACCTACAATAGCCTATGCTATAACCTTACTGTCACCAAAATTGTAATGGCTGTGTCTTAATCTGTTAAGGCTCTCAGTAATGTCATAGCAATGTTGTTATGATGTAGTTGAGTATTTCCAGCAAATAGTGAATAGGCCCGCCGCCCGGCGACCCCATCTGCAGAAAGAGGCTACTTCCCATTGTACTCAACTTCTCAATGAGTGTATTAGTGATTGTGAAGTGTTGAAAAGTATACAGCCGTCTCCAAAAGAGTTGTCGCCTATCCATCTGTTTGGAATAACAGTTAATAACCTGACTTTCAATTAATCACTTGGCTTCAGAAGTCACTCATATGAAAGCTACAACCCTCCCGAATGAAGTTTTATGTACCAAAATACATTTCATACACCAAAGAGATATTGAACCTTCAATGAACTCAGACAGGGCAGTTTTTCAAAAGACAAAAGTTTAGTTGCTTATCAAACATAATGTGAAAATGAGCAGATAAGTCAATTCAAAACACTTCTAATAAGCAGATTGATTGTCATACTTAATCACTGATTCACTCTCACCTCTTCAAAAAAATCAACTTTGGCCTTAGATGTATGTTTAGGGTCATTAATCATGGAAAGCAACACAATGAAAATCAATGGAGGTCAATGAGAGATGGTGACATATTTGCTATTCGTAGAGCAATACATTTTTAACTTCATGATTTAATCAATGAAAAAAAGCACTCACACATCAGCAGCATGCATGCAGCTCGACACAAGAGCTGTATCCCTCCCATGTTTGACTTTAGGCACCATGTACTTTTTCCAGATTATTCACCTTTAACACCATACCGTTTTGATGCTATCAGTTCTAAAATGGTTGATCTTGGATCAGCTTCAAGAGTATGTCAGGCCTAATTCTGACAAAAATGGAGGCTAATGGGACTCTGAAGTCAGGATCCCAAGATCAATAATTTTAGAACTGATAGCATCAAAACTGTTTGGTGTTGGAGATGAACAATATGAAAAAAGAAAAATGGTGCATTAAGTGAAACATGGTAGGTATACAGCTCTTATGAGGAGCTGCATTCATGCTGCAGGTGTTTGAGGGCTTTTATCATTGATTAAATCATGAAGTTAAACATGTATTGCTCTACGAATAGCGAATATGTCACCATCTCTCATTGATCTTCATTGTTTTTCATTGTGTTGCTTTCCATGATTACAATGACCCTAAACATACACCTAAGGCCAAAGTTGATTTTTTGAAGAGGTGAGAGTGATTCAGTGATTAAGTATGACACCCGATCTGCGTATTTGAAGTGTTTTGAAGTGACTTATCTGCTCATTTTCACATTATGTTCGATAGGCGACAAAACTTTTGTCTTGTGAAAATCTGCCCTGTCTGTGTTCATTAAAGGGTCAATCTTTCTTTGGTGCATGAAATGTATTTTTGTACATACATTTTCATTCGGGAGGGTTGTAGCTTTCATATGAGTGACTTCTGAAGCCAAGTGATTAATTGAAAGTCAGGTTATTAGCTGTTATTCCAAACAGATGGATAGGCGACAACTCTTTTGGAGACGGCTGTACAACCAGAATGTGTAAATTTGAAGATGGTAGTCCAGGTGCTAGGCCTATACTTTCAATTGAACATAATTAGGCTACTGCATCCTCCACACCCCTTCTCTGTCTGTAATGCAAACTGTAGTGTCTCCATTTGAGTTACCGTTTGCTGTTTTACTTTTAAAGGGTAACTACATGCCGTTGTAATGCTCACACTACCCTGGACTCAGTAGCACCTGAGATTTTTTTTTCTTCAGCCTTTTCCAAGATCCTGGTCATTGTAATGGGGCAGCTGTTTGTTTACATAAAAAATATATATCTTGATTTATTCCCAATAACATCCAGAAGGTTATGCAACATCAGCAGACAACTAGCAAACAGTGATACCTTTTTCGGAAATATTTGGAGTAGGCCTATGTTAAGAAAGTTTCTAATGTAAACAAAGTATGCCCCCATTAGAATAGCTCAGATCTCTGAAAGGAATGCGTCGAAAAATGCAGCATCACCAGGTACTGACAAGTCAAGGGTAGCGTGAGCAATACAACAGCATATTGAAATTGGCAGAAGTTATCCTTTAAGTGGCTGAGAATAACTAGCTCCAAACACTAGAGGTACGATATTTTTTGGTGGCCGATTGTCTGTCGTGTCAAATTCAGACACGGGGCTCTCTTCCAGCTATCAGGGTACCAGGCCAAGAGCAGAGACTGAAATGAAAAAGTAGGCCTACTGTTTTCCCCTAAAGATACAGTATACAAAGTATTAAGGAAATATATGTTAATGTTAAAACTAAAATGAATTATAAACCCACACACAATTCACAATTACCATCCACCCCAACCCAAGCCCTCTGTCAACACCCCCCCCCCTTTTTTTTTTTTCCTTGACGACAAGGAAAAAAAGACATTAACCATCTAGTTCAGAAAACATGGGCTTTGTAAACAGCAATCACAGTTGATCTAAAGATGAGGGAAAAGTGGTAAAGGAGAGTATGTTAGACTAGGGATAGGGCCTAAACAGGGCTAGTGGCTATGCAATTTTCACGTTTTAGCCTAATATTGTTTTATTTTATTCTTATTCCTACATGCTACATGTTTAATGTTAAATGTTTTGTTGTTATTTATTACCTCATCACTTTATTATTACTCACTTGTATACTGTAATTGGTCCTATCTTAATGTCTGTCTTATTAAAGGACAGTTCCGACGTAAAATGAAAGTTTCACCATCGATTTGCCATGCCACATAATGTGTCTAATGATGAGCCATTCTGGGAAATGCCGCGGCATTACGTAGTTAGCTCATTTTAAGCTGTTTAGCGAAAAACGCAGCCAATGTTAACCGCTGGGGCCAATGTAATAGATCTAAGTAATCGGTTGAGTTTCAGCAATAAGCACGCTCGAAAACATTCCATACTTCAGCGCTTGGTTTAGCCACCAGTAGGCCTACTCACTCAACAGGTGCAGAATCAGATGACTTAACTAACAGTATGCTTCTGGCGAACAGGAACAGGATATAGTCTAGAGGGAATTCGTGAAAATCGTTCACTTCGTGACAAGTTTCTGATTTTTGGCAGGGTGTTAGCTATGGGTCTAAGGTTTTCAAAAATCATTGGAGGCAAGTTGGCGGCGCCCCCTATTGGCCGGTATCCATTACTTTCAAAATGGCCCCTGCTGAAAAGAAAACGGGTTGTATCCTACCTTATTATGGTCTGAAAATGTTGTAGGGTGCAGCTTTTCCCATTTCCCATTTCATTGGAGGCAAACTGGCGGCGCCCCCTATTGACCGTTATCCATAAAATACAAAATGGCCTTATTTTGCCTGATTTTTGTCTGAAATTGTTCTATAATTCGACGTTTCACAATCTATTTCATGAAATGGTTGTTATGCCAATACCATATTACCATTTGAAGCTCATTTTCATGTCAAATGTGTGGTCATGGTCAGTTTTTTGCTTGAAAAATGGTGCCCTTTTGAGAATTACCAGGGTATCACAGTCATTAACGGTAAAATCTCATCCCAAATTTCTAGCTCAATGATTTACAGTGTTTTACAGCAATGTGCACAGTACACAACCACACTGTGCAGGTGTACAGTAAATTGCTGTATTATTGTTGTTTTTGTTAATATAGATGTTACTCGAACTTCCCAGTATTCCATTGTTCCTGTGTTTTAGGCAAGTTATTTTAGGCAGCTTGTTTGACACACGTTCTTTCTTCAATTACCTGTGATGGCCATCTAGCTTCAATACCACCCCTATAACTTCAATCACATGGCTCCTTAAATTTTTTAAATGCAACAACAAATATAGCACATTGCACATACATTTTGATAGACTATGCTATTTTTGTGAAATTGATGAAAGGGTGAATGATTGAAACATAAGAACCTGCAACAATCCTGCTGGCAACAAGCAGCCCAATCCCAATAAATATTCAATATTAGTGCTTTGGTTTCCCTGAAAACTAAAAGATTTTATGCCATGATTCAATTACTGCCTCACCTGCAAACTGCCTGATCACTCTGGTCACATAGTAACCTCGCACTTATTCTGGACTCTCAACCACCTCTTTCTGAAAGCTGGCTTTGATGGCTTTTTTTTTGCTCTGCTCTGCAAGGCATGTGACATTACTTCTGGTATTGTTGCATATTGCTGGTTATCCTCCCCCTACTCTGGATCCATTCGCACTCCACCTCTGCCAGGCTCATCTGGAACACAAAAACAGTCACGCACGGATGCTGTTCATCGACTTCAGCTCTGCGTTCAACACCGTCATCCCTCAACATCTGATGGACAAACTGAGTACAATAGGCATCAGCACTTCACTGTGCAACTGGCTGCTGGACTTTCTCACAAACAGACCGCAGACAGTGAGAGTTGGCATTGCAAGAACTCCTCAGCGACCACCATCATTAACACCGGGGTGTCACAAGGATGTGTGTCATCTCCCCTGCTGTTCACGCTGATGACCCACGAATGCTGAGGCAGATTTGAAATGAATCACATCCTCAAATTTGCTGATGATACAACAGTGGTGGGCCTAATCAGATACAACGATGACTCAGAGAAAGAAATAACTGTACTTCAGGAAAACACACATCCCAATCATCATCAATGGAAGTGCTGTGGAGTCAGCAAAAAGCACAATGTTCCTGGGAGTGCACATCACAAATGACCTCACATAGACTACCAACACCACAGCCTTGGTCAAAAAGGCGCAGACATAACTCCACTCCCTGCGGAGGATGAGAAGAGCCAACGTCCCCACATCTGCACTCACCACCTTCTACAGGAGTGTCATTGAGATCATCCTGACCAGCAGTCTCTCCATCTGGTATGGCAGTTGTCTAACTAGAGACAAAGAGGCTGGTGATGACAGCAGAAAAGATAATCAGATCACCTATTCCAGCCATCCAGGAACTGTACACTTCACACTGTTCCAAGAGGGCACTTCTGTGTTAACCCTGTTACATAGATTTTGACAATGAAGTTCACTTGATGACTTGAGTGTTGCAAATTGTGTTTTGCTTTGAGAGCTAGCTTTTAGTGTTGCTAGTGCTTGCTGTGTTACTTCATGCAGCTGAAGCAAGACTGACCAATGTCATTTTCGCAATCAACATGGGGCACCTATGTAAGTCACACCCTTCTTCTGGGGCTGTAACTAGCAACATTTTGAATGGAAGTTTGGCATGTGCTGTGGATTTCACATAATATGATAGCAGTGAATTTTAAAGGTTTCAATTGGTGTCGTAAGACCGCTCATTTTCGGCAAGAAAGGTTATTTTAGTTTTTGTGCGAAACTGGGTAAAAGACTACAACCTGTGCCTCAAGTATTTGACATGAACAGAGGCTGAAGGTGCATATGCAGCCCAACCGCTGCACCGCGGCTGAAGTGCCTGCACGTCAGACATGCGACTTCTCTTGTGTAGTCCAAATAATTACATATTTTTGCATGCACTTATCTCACAAATCGCTTGACAAATGAAGTCGACAAGCACAACATTGGTTATCAATAATTCTGAAGTACAGCATATGCACAGCATGTGATCTAGGGGGGAATGTAAGGCGGATCGGAAAACAGGTTTGATCAGTCCATTACAGCTTGTTGACTTTCACAGCCTCATGAGCTGCCCAGAAGGGGCGGAGACTTAGATACCCCATAGTCGATCATGTTTTCTTTTGTATCCCACCTCAGAGTTGATGAATTAGAGCCAACCTGCGAAACTCCCATGAATGTCCATTGGTTAAACTCCCATCCATCTTTCTAACACAGCACTGCATCCCCTAAAATTTCATTGACGCTAACGAGAGCCCCAAATAGCACTTCAAGAGAACAGTGTAGTGGAATAGTTGCATGCTAATGGTACCTCAGTCATGGAGAACGAAGCCAAGTGGGACCAGAAACTTGTCAAGAAGTGAACAATTCCTATGAAAATTTCGCTATTCATGAAATCGTTCACTTCTTGATAAGTTTCTGTTTTTTGGCAGGGTGTTTATGTAAAAGGTTTTCAAAAATCAGTGGATACATATCAGTGGAGACAAATGGCCTTATTTCACCTTTTTTGTGTGAACTTGTTATATAGTCCAATGTTTCCCATTTCATTCAATGAAATAGTTGTTATGGCAATTCTTTATTAAGTTACTATTTCAAGGTCATTTTCATATAATTTGTGTGGTCACTTTTTACTTAAAAAACGGTTTATATTAGGCTGTTAAGAATTACCGTGGTGTCACAGTAATTAACTGCAAAATTTCACAGCACATCACTGTCGATTATTTCAAGTTTACTGTAATGTGCACAGTACACAGCCACACTGTAAAGGAGTGTAGTTTTTGTTCGTTTAGATATTACTGGGACTTTGCAGTATTTTATTGTTCCTGTATTATGACTTGTATTTTAGTCATTATTTTAGGCGGCGCAATCGAAACTCATTCATTCTTCAATTGCCTGTGATAGCGAGCTGCAATACCACACCTACAAATTCATTCATTGACCATTGGTTTCTGAACACAGCTTACCTTGATTTTGATAATATGGACCATTTTTAGAGCAAAAATTGACCATGACCAGGTATTTCTCAAGAAATTACCTTCAAATAGTAATATGGTGTTTACATAACAATCATTTTATTTAGTGAAATGGGAAAAGCTGCACCCTACAACATTTTCAGACTATAATAAGGTAGGATACAACCCGTTTTCTTTTCAGCAGGGGCCATTTTGAAAGTAATGGATACCGGCCAATAGGGGGCGCCGCCAACTTGCCTCCAATGATTTTTTGGAAACCTTAGACCCATACCTAACACCTTGCAAAAAATCAGAAACTTGTCACAAAGTGAACAATTGTTATGAAAATCTACAAATTCCCTCCAGACTAATAGGAATCCATGGATCACACTGCAAGAAACAAAAGTCCAGTTGTTTCATATGAGGTTTTTTCCAATAGATTTTATGTTAAGTGACCTTTTGAGCACAAACTTTGTATAAGGCTTTGGTTACATGACAGGAACAAGATACGGCACAATTTATTTGGATCTTTATCCCAATTCAATGTATATCCACAGTCACCAAAATGTCCTTGTTTCCTATGAGGAAAATTATTGTTTTTAAATAGCTTTCATGTTAAGTGACCTTTTGAGCCTAAACTTTGTATACGGCTTTGGTTACAGAGAGGAACAAGATACGGCACCATTTATTCATATCCTTAGCCCTCTTCAATGTAGAAATAAATAACTAAATAAAAGCTGTGTTATGGCATAGTTATGGCACAGTTATGGCTATTATGGGTAACTTATTGTTAACTTATGGGTAATTCTGGGAAAATTATGGTTAAGCGTTGGCTGGTATCGGGATGTTTGGCATTCTTATGGCAGTCCAAAGATGCATCTTTGGCAAATGTATGGCAGATTATGGCCTTCTTTTGTTTTCACTTTGGCATGCAGTATTTTGCCCAAATGAGGGCCATGTGCTGTCCCAAAGGTTTGCCAAAGGTTTTCTGCCATATATGGGCCATACCTTTTTTGCTGTCTGGGTTTACATTTTAGGCTTTTATAACACCCTCCACCGTCCTCTTACTTGCATATTGCTGGTTGGAAAGCAATGAATCACTGTTGTTACAGGCCTATTGGAAAATAATGATGGGAACGGAACATTAGTGATATGGGGATGTCGGGGCGACCCTATTTAAGGATTGGACATTCCCGTTCATATGTTTACTGACATCTGTTGTCAGAGGCAAAAAAGTGCATAAACCGTTTGTCTGCCTTCAGATTCACTTGATTTACACAACTGGACTATTGTTTCTTGCAGTGTGATCCACAGATTCCTATCCTGTTCCTGTTCGCCAGAAGCATTCTGTTAGTTCAGTCATCTGATTCTGCACCTGTTGAGTGAGTAGGCCTACTGGTGGCTAAACCAACCGCTACACCCCTCGGTACAGAAAGATTAGGCTGCGGGCCAGAAATCATAGCTCATGTGGAAAATGAGTTTCGTTGCGACCTCTTAGCGGCAACTTAAAAATATGTGTTCTTGGTCAATTGGGGGGTGCTGAATCCAAATCTGCCTGTTGCCAGGGCATAAACCTGCTCCCTTGGCCACCACAGGGGGCGCTACTTCATTTTTTCCTTATTTATAGGCAGATATACCAGAGCCGATAAGTGCACAGAAGTGTGCGTATAGATTTGGCACAAATATTCATTGGTGTGCACTCCTTAAAAAAATGTCCTTGGCCACGCAAAAAATCCGAGATGGCTGCCATCTTTTAAAGATGGCCTCTCAACGTCATTTCATAAATATTACTGTGTTCCCCATTGTTATTGAATGTGTTACGCGTTGGTCCTGTTTTAAAAAACGTTCTGGTTGCTTTGTTTCAAGCCGTTTTTGCAAGCTAGCAAGGTGGCTTGTGGAAAAACGAGAGGGTCTCTGATTGGCTCACTCCTCCTGCTCTCGTGGAAGTGTGTCTCTGATTGGCTCAGTCCTCCTGTTCTTGGAGAGAATGTAATGGGAAACAGAGTCGCCACTTCCTCGGGTGGTACTGCACTATAGGGACGCCAACGGAGACGTGCAGGCTCCATTTAGGGCTGTGCTCTTTCGACAGTGACCCCTAGGCGAGCTGCAGGCACGGAACAACCAGAGTGGGCTTGCTGTATGTATGAGGCTTTGTGCTGTGTGTGTACCTGAGAGTAGCAACCAGCTGATAGCTAAGCTAAGCTAGGTTTCGGGCCACCAGGTGTTGCTTGTTTTGAAAACAAGCAGAAAAAAAATACTCTACATGTATTTAGAAAAATGGGTCGACATAAACCTTTGTGGGCAACGCCTTCTTTCGATGTGACGCAACACAGAAAGGCTTTCGTGATTCGCTCGTTTCTCTGCATTATTTATGTCAATTGGGAAACACAGCCAGACGAGGTGGCGCACCGCTATGAGAGCCTTGCATGTGAGTTTAACTTGGGGTGCCCGACAGGGCTCTAAATTAACTTTTTCCACCACCAGCCAATTTGGCTAGTAGACATTTTTTCTTACCAGCCAAACAGAAGGTCAACTAGCCATTTTTTTTTAATCTCGCCAAAATAAACTAGGCTATGCGTTAGGCTAGTTATGTTTTTTTTTTTTAAATCATGGTTATTTTATTCAACTATTTCCAAAACACATAAACACTATAGGCCTACATAGGCCTACTTAACATAATAAGCATATTATATACACTTTTTAATTATATTTTAACTTCTGCTTTATTTTTACCACTGAAAACAGTGAATCACATCACTCAAGCCACACAACAGACCTTTAATATACAACCAAACACACAGCCAAACACTACAAAACCTCACATCCGCACACTCCAAGGAAGGAGAAGAGATGAGAGGAAAAGAAGAGGAGAGAGGAGGAGAGGAGAGGTCAACACACACACACACACACGCACGCACGCACGCACGCACGCACACACACACACACACACACACACACACACACGCAATAATGGGTATGTCTGTGTGTTTATGTAGCCTATATGCTGCTATAAACACCTTAATTTACTCCAGGAGCTCTTCTCTACCATACGCAACAAAATGACAAGAAGCACGTTATATTTAACTATCACGGAAATGTCGCCGTTGGCAGTTTTTTGGTTATTGATTTTTTTTTCACGTAGCCTACTTGCACGGTTATGCAAGGTCTGCTCTTCTTTCCGATGGAGTGGGCTTTCCAACTTACGTTGCGCCAGGACTTAAAGCATTTCAGAAGACAACTGACAGCTACGCGCACACTACTCTGACAGATAGTTATCATCCTCTGCCCTTGTCGCAATTTCTTTCCACAACCACTCCTTTTTAAAAACGTCACTACTATTACTGTTATTATTACTAGTAGGCCTATTCGCCAACACAGAATCTTGCTCTAACCACCACCACAAAACATACAAAACAGAAATAGGCATATTCCGCGTCATGTCATTAAAACTCTTCGGTCAGGTCCTCGCAGCTTAAAAAGGCAGCCTGTTAGAGAAAGGTTGTCGGTGAGTGCTAATAGTAGGCCTAATAGTGACATTAAAAGTGGTGGAGCGAAAGCGACAGAAGCAGAGGAGGAGTGTTGCCTGTCAAAATAGTGTGAGCGTAGCTGACAGTAGGCTGGTCATCTGAAATGTTTTCTGTCATGGCGCGCGCAACAGCTGCATGGAGTAGCCGCTGCCAGAACTGCGTCTGAAAGCCCACGGTGGGAGGGTATGTCATGACGGTAGTGTTTATGGGTAATGTAGGAAATCTTGCCGTATCGTTGTCATAAGCAGCGGTTCGTTCATAATTTACTGTAGTCCGGCACTACTAGCCAAATTGGCGGGTAGGTATTTTTTTCTAATAGCAAAAATGAATTTTCACCCGTGTTTGGAGGGTTGGCGTGTGTTAATTTAGAGCCCTGGTGACCGATCTTCAAAAGGAGTGAGTAAAACTGTGTTTTATCGGAAGTTGGCCTTTAAGATGGCCACCCTCTGCACTTATAAATGAGGCTATGAATAGGTTTAATTATGATAACATGAAATGATGCAAATGTTAACTACAATCCTTTTTTGAAAGAAGAGCATTGTCCATTGGTAAAATCCAAGATGGCCACCATTTTCAATATGGCCACACTCTCCACTTGTAAATAAGGCAAAGAATAGTTCACTTAATGATGCAAACACGGAATTTGGCACACATGTCCTATAGAATGCACCCTTTTAAAAATTGTAAAATTGTTATGGCCACTAAAAAAATCCATTTTTCAAGATGGCCACCCACCTCACAAGACCAAGAACTGTTCATGTAATGAAATTGTGGCATGCAATTTGGCACTCATATTCATTTGAATATATTTTTTGAAAGAACGACATTGGTCACAAGAAAATCCAAGATGCTTGGCATGTTTCAAGATGCTGTCCTCTCCACCGACAATTATTAATGGTAACTAACATGCAATTACTTCAATGAAATCAAGAAATCACTGAAGACCATTACTGTATACATGATATAGTCCGAAAAGTACAAATTCATAAAAACTGTACATTTGCAGCTTCACTAGACTATGCATAAGACCAAGCCTGAGGCATGTGCACCTGTCGCACTTAGCAAACCTTGACTACTTTTTGTAATGGCTGCCCTGTTTTTTCTTTGCCAATCTTCTCCCGTCAGTTGGATTTCATTTCTTTGAGTTCTGGTTGGCACATGCTTCAAAACCCATAGGCAGTCTGCTTGATTTGTTGCATATTATGTAGTGTGGTGTAGGCTATAAGTGCTGCTGTTTGAGGGATGTCTTCCCATGGCTTTTCTGCAAAATAGTACATGGCTCGCATCACTCATACAATCTGCAGTGCTGAATCTCTCATTCCATTACTTTCCTTCATGCTATCTTTGGTTTTGAAGGCTGTGACCATGTCACAACATGTAAAAGCATGGCAGAACAGCATGTCTTAGACCTTCTCTTGTCCAACTGTGCTATAAAGTTTGTGAATGACAATGGGAAATGTGCCTTTTCTGAGTTTTAAAATATATATATATCTGCTGATAAGGCCAAGACTAGTTAGAAAAAAAAGCTGACTGGGGATAGGAAAAGAATGGAAAGTGTTCTGGGTAATTGGGTCTCCCATTACAAAGAGTAGAGAATAGCTCAGACAGGTACAAATACTACATGCCTTATTTGTCCACTGTCCAGCCTTACACTGTCCTTTTGTCATAGGAGTACACTTTTAATATTTATGTTCTTTTACTTTAAAAATGCCATTGTACAAAAATAACAGATCTTAGACACATTATGTGGCATGGCAAATCGATGATGAAACTTTCATTTTACGCCGGAACTATCCTTTCATGTCAATCCTGTGTAGAAACGTAATTTCAATTTCCTTGTATTATTTGTGCATATGAAGAAAGTGTCAATAGAAGCTAACTTGAAAAAATAACAGATCTTAGACACTATGTGGCATGGCAAATCGATGGTGAAACTTTCATTTTATGCCGGAACTATCCATTCATGTCAATCCTGTGTAGAAATGTAATTTCAATTTCCTTGTATGATTTGTGCATATGAAGAAAGTGTCAATAGAAGCTAACTTGAAAAAATAACAGATCTTAGACACATTATGTGGCATGGCAAATCGATGGTGAAACTTTCATTTTACGCCGGAACTATCCATTCATGTCAATCCTGTGTAGAAACGTAATTTCAATTTCCTTGTATGATTTGTGCATATGAAGAAAGTGTCAATAGAAGCTAACTTGACTTGACTTGACTTGACTGAACTTGACTGAACTTGACTTTACTTGAAATGTCCAAGAGCAGGGTAGACTGGAATTAGATCAGTGGAGCGCAAAACAATGACCCTATAGCGCCATCTGCTGGTAAATGAATGAACTGCAAGAAATGCCAGGGAAGATGGAATCTTCTATGGCAAGTATTAATCCATCAACTATTAAACTGGGCTGAACTTGTTTGCTTGTGATTCTACAAACGAGGTTTGGCTATTAATAATACTAAGAGCACAAAAGAGTTACGTTGCAAAACGCTTTATCCACCATTTTTAACTTTTGCATTTTATTATTAGAAATGACTGTTCAGAGGACCTATCACTTGTGTGAAGTCTTGCCATTCAAATATCTTGAGAACATACTTTTTAAACCTATATAAAATGCATTATACAATGCATTGCAATGGAATGCCCAAAACAACAATGTCAATTTCACAACATTCTATAAAATATATACACCATTTTGCAACAAAACTCTTCAGTTTTTGTTTTGTTTTGGTGGGGCAGGGAAAGACATGGAGAGACAGAGGAAGAAAGACAGAGAAGTTAAACAAACAAAACAACTTCAAATGAAGAAATTAGAAGAAAAATTGGACAGTGGCATGAATTCCAAGGGGGCACCACTGCTGCTGGCCTTGCCTGCACTGCTGACAGCATAGGCGTGGACAGATAGGGACAAGGTGTTGCTACAGCACTTGCCTCTTGGCCCTACTGTACAAAAAAAGAACCTTTTTCAAAGTTCTTTTTTGAAAGTTTTTGTCACAATGACACCCCCCACCACACCCCTTCAGCACGTGTCCCCCAAAATGTAGCATGCCAATGGCTGACAGGCACCTAAAAGGAGACACAGATGATTGTACTTAAGATTAAAGTCAGACTTCTAAGAAGAAACGGTCTCAAAACATGTGAGAAGTGAAAACCTCCATCTTGAGACGTATAGCCTCTTAGTGCAGATGGGGTCGCCAGCGGGCCTATTCACTTTTTGCTGAAAATACTCAACTATTTCATAACAACATTGCTATGGCAGTACAGAGAGCCTTAATTAACATAAAGACATAGCCATTACAATTTTGGTGACAGTAAGGTTATGTCCTAGGCTCTGCGCTAAGGGGTAAAACTACTATGTTTATTTTGAGAGTCATGAGTTAGGCCTGTCTGTCTAACTACACTACATCACACGAATACAGACAGCTTACACTATCATTGTTTAGTTTTTTTTCTTAAATGAGGTATTTTTTGCTTTGGGCCATGACAGGGTAGGATTACTTCTATCAGCGTCACTCTGTCCACCTACGTCAGTAATCTGGGATTCCTCTTCTGTAGTGCCAAGCCCTGTTCTAAATCTCTGTGACATCACACCCTAAATGTGTCTTCACAGTCTGCACAGTTTGTCTCAGTCTGCATTTCCATTCTAAAATGTCAATGATTTCATGTATTGTATGCATATGTGATAAATAAAATAACTTGCCGACCATGCAAACTTGGATGGAAATCTCATACTAAAGTTAAATCTTTTTTCTCTATTAGACTGTAAGATGTAACTTTTGAGTCAGTTTGTGAATTGGAATGTAAAAACTGCATAGACTAGACTATACTAGAATAGAATAGAATAGAATAGAATAGAATAGAATAGAATAGAATAGAATAGAATAGAAAGACTGTATGGCCATTATACACTGTGAAAAAAACAAAAACTACTACTATTCTACATAGGGCACTAATACAGCTCATACGCTGCAAAATTGATTATTAAACTTGTTGATCTGTGTGCATAGGCTGTTTACAGATTTGTCAGGGAATGTGATTTTTTTTCTGCAGAGGTACACATAACAGCAACTGAGCAATTGCACATAAAGTTATACAGGAGCGTTTTTCAACCTTTGGGGTGCACAGCTAACATAGCTGATAAATATTGCTAATTACTGTGATAACATAACCGCTAAATAATATCATGCTTAAACACACCAAATACAATTTGAAACTTTGACATCCAAAGAGTTTAATAGCTTACAAGTTAGCTAAAATAAATAATTCAGCAAATAAACAGACATGTTGATGGACTCACCAGAATTTGGTGAGGTCAAAATGAGGTCTCAGGCCCAAATGGTTACTAAATAATAACTTTTTTGCTCACCAGCCACTCACAGGCCAAACAGTTTTTCTTTTTTTAAGATGTTTGTTTGGCCTTTCAACTTTTTTATGATAACACTGCAGTTAAGGATTGACAGTAAGCAAGTGGGGAGAGAGAGACGGGGAAGTTTTGGCCAAGGACCCAGGCCGGAATCGAATCCAAGTCAGCCGCGTAGCAGATGAGTGCGCTACCATGGCCGGCCATACAGTTTTTCTACTCCCCACAGTTTTTTCCCTTTTAGAATTAATTTAGTCATCAGTTTTCACAAGGAAGAGCGTGACACTGCTTCTTCACGGTTCACAAGTTTTTCTTTTTCTTGGAGCACCAATAAAAATAAAAAGTGGTGAACCGTGAAGACGCAATGTCGCGCTCTTCCTTGTGAAAACTGATGACTGAAGTACCCTGAAAAGCTGCACCTGCTGAAAAAGAAGCCTTCGAGGTGTGCGGGCTCTCGCAAAACTTTGTCAGCATGAATTTTAGTGCCAAAGCAATGTGCTGTTTTCTTCTACCTGTAACTTAAACCCATTTTAGCCTAAGCCCTTTTTGGGAAAGAGTGCCCTCTGCCTATTAAATCCTAAATATCTCAGCCTCCGAAGCACATATAAACATGACATAGGCTGTATTTTTTTTTTTTTGCATTAGAATGTCATGGAAGACTCTGAATGAAGCGTATATGTGTCTCCAGGCTAAAATGGGTTAATACAAACAATTGATGCTCCACAACTTTGATGTGTCAAGCCCTGTTGGGAACCACTGCTATACCATGAGTAAGCAGAGAGGCAGGGGTTCCCAATCCCAACCATTTCCAACTTAGGGCCCACTTACAATTTTCCCAAATGTTCGGGGCCCACCTCTTGTCCAATAAACAATACAACTTAAATGAATAGTCAACAGCAACACATACACAAATATTACTTTGTTTTAAAAAAAAAAATGATTTCAAGGCCCTCTTTGAATACCTTGAGGGCCCTCCAGTTTGGGCTAATGTTTTTCCTCTGCCAACTGATGCCAAGATAACACACAAGGAAACAAATAAATTAAAAAACTCCATTAAACTCCAACTCCCATTGTCATTGTGACACAGCACTCCACAGCACACTGCACACAACGAAATTGCATTTATGCCTCACCCGTGCAAGCAAATGCATTGTCTGTGAAGATTCTTACTGAGGTCATGACTCATGTTACTTGGAATTCAGTCATTAAAATGGTCATAGTCATAGTCATAGTAGCAGTGGTGAAAGTAGTTTCCATGTCTTACCGGTGCCCCCCCCCCCCCATTTAAATAAATTAATAAATAAATAAATAAATAAATAATAAAAATAATAATAAGTTGTATGTGTTTTCAACTTAAATCGTGCACCTTACTTTTTCCCCCTCAAATGTAGGTTTTTGGTCAGCATTAACCCATTTCTTACCGGTGCAGAACCTGCTGAAAATGTTATACCGGTGTTACGCACCACCTTACTTTCACCATAATTATGATAAGTTATGATGTGTAATGATTTAATATGATGATCATGTTATTAGTGGAGTAGGCCCTAATAGAGTAGAGTAGAGTAGAGTAGAGAACTTGTATTAATCCAAAGGGAAATTAAGGTGTCTGCAGCTTACATAACTACACAAATACAAAAAGGACACAAACACATAGTAATACACGTTATTGCAGATTGCAGTAAACATCAGCCTTGCATCAGTTCACATACACGCACCCACACTCTGTCTCTCTCTTACACCCACTCACCCAGCTTGCATAGGCTAAATACACTTTTAATATATTTATTGTTATAATAGGCTATATAATTAACAATTAATAAAATAATAACACCATCTATTAGCAATAGAAACAATATACTATCTGTGAATACATACATACATTTTTATGTATTTTCCTCCTGTGTGTTTGCAAGTTTGACAACCCCCAGCTTTAGCCTATGGAGCAGGTTATACCAGTTTCACAGCATTACTGTAATTGTATACGTTTCCAAAATGACAAGAGAATGTGGAAAGTGAATACCATTACGAGACAGAGTGGTTACCTCTTTTTTTTTTTAGCAAATACTTGTACATCACTGAGATTATGCTATTGTTTAATATCAAAATACTTTTTACTCTACTTTCTCACTCATTTGCCTTTGCTTAGAGTACAAATATTTGGCAACGTAGCTGTCCTGGGTCCAGTATGATGTATCATCATATGGGATCATACTTACATACTTACTTGTGTGTGTGTGTGTGTGTGTGTGTGTGTGTGTGTGTGTGTGTGTGTGTGTGTGTGTGTGTGTGTGTGTGGGTGCGTGCGTGCGTGCGTGCGTGTGTGTGCGGGCTGGCGTGCATGCGTGCATGCGTGCGTGCGTGCACACAAATAATGGGCAGGTGCATGTGCGAACCTACGCATACATGCACGTCTGTATCTATGTCTGTATATGTGTTGTGCTGCACGAGTGTGCAGGGGCGCTGATAAAAAAATTGGGCCCCATGAAAGATTACAATTTGGGCCCCCAAAATGACACATTATGTTATCAGCATCCTTCCAGGGCCCTGTAAGAGCTGTCGGGCCCCTAGAATATGTAACACCTTACCCCCCCTCGTGGCACCCATGCGAGTGTGATCCTACCAATTGGTCAGTGGACCAAATGGCATGAGAAATGATCTCATCCGGCTCTCTGCGAAGGTAAGACAGCTGTCAAGCACTCCACTGACTTGAGTCTTTATTAACCCATTTTAGCCTGGAGACGCATATGAGTGATTGATTAGTGATTCCCCTACGCTTTTGGCAAAAGCAAAATGTCAATTATCAGTATTTTTTTTCAACTAAATGACCTAGATGTTTACATAGTATATATTGCCAAGCTTAATCTTAAGTCATTTGATAATGAAAGCGAACATTTGCTTAATTATTTTGTCAACAGTGTTATGGACAAATACTATGTCATTTCAAACATATATAAAAATACTACAGAGTTGAAACAACATACGTTTGAAAGTGCTTATGTCCCTTAGCAGTAATGTTGTCATTAATCTGTGCAACTGATATAGAAAATGTGATTGTTGAGCTTCATAAGTAGGATTTTATGAGTCACTGTGATACAGACTGACACATTTTTCATCATAAATCCCTGTAACGTCTGATTTGAATATAGTCACCCTCCTTACACAAGACTTCCTTCTCCAGAGATAATACCTAGTGTATGTTCATAGGATTTTTCCAACACATAAGGGATCAATAGCGCAAAAACACTTTCAAAACAGTCAACCGTGTTACTCAACTGTGTCACGGTCAACAGTGCAGGGGAACAAGTCTGCACTTTTTTAGGAGAAAAAACAGAGCAGACAAACCCATCTCCCTAGAACACAAATCATTTTGTTTGTTTGTCTGTCAATATGGATATAAATTGGCAAAAACATACTCCTCCTCAACTGTCATCAGTGTTGCCAGATTGGGCTGGTTCCCGCCCAATTGGGCTGCTTAGGATGGCCGTGTGCGGGTAAAAATGGCATCTATCAGAAAAACCTTCCCACTGCCATATAAATCAATAGAATTGGGCGGGTTTTTAGGGCGGATTTTGATCATTTTTTGGGCTGGAAATCATCAGCCTCATCTGGCAACCCTGACTGTCATACTTAATTGTAACACCATTGACGGTAACACCGTTGACATTTCAGCCATTTTTATGGTGTTACTAACTGAGGACCTCAGAAGTTCCACCACAACACCTTAATCAATTCATGTATCTGTATGCTTTATCTGTGTTTTTCTACATGTGATTTCTAATTCAGATTCTTATGAATATGTTGATAACACAGTTGACAGGCAATTTTCCCGCTATGAGAACATGAAAAAGAATGGATTAAATTATGGAAGGATGGAGCTCAAAATTTACCAAAAAGTCTTCCCGTATCCTGCCAAAGAGGTTATGACATCACGTGATGTTATTCGTATGGCCTAAGACCAAACCATTACTGATTTATGGAGGAGGTTTCAGACCGTGACACGGTTAACACAGTTTTCGTGGACACACACAAAATGGCAAATTTCATGTATAATGGAAAGGACAGTGGTCTTTCTGACAGTTTTGTCATATTGTGATGATTACTGTGAATCAACATTTGCAATCGTCTTGGGCAAAACAAGTTTCTTTACATGCTAATATGAAGACTGAATCTGACATTTGGAAAACAGGACGGCATGAAAACGCCCAAAACCAGTATTAAATATTCATTCTTGCTGAGGGAAATAATGCTATGTCTACACTTTCTGTATTATATGAAAGATAAATGTTTTCTAATGTCCAAAACATCATTGGATGCAGTTAATAGTTAGTGGAATTGCCAAATAAAATCCACGGACTTAAAAGTGTAGGCGAATTAGAGAATCGCTCATATACACTGCATTCAGGCTCTTGATATTTGAGGGGTTTTTATTTAAAATGTGGCTATGCTAGAGCTGCATGAACACATCCTGATGCAAAATGAGGGTCCTAGCTTTTAAATGCAACTCCATTTCATGTTTATATGTGCCTCAGAGCCTGAGTTATTAAGGATTTAATAGGCAGAGGGCACCCTTTCTCAAAAAGGGCTTTGGCTAAAATGGGTTAAGCACTGGCTACATGCCTACGCGTTTTCGACCCATTGTCTTCATCAGGGCCACTGGTCCACTGACTTCTCCTGAACTCTGTCTCACTCAGTGGATATCTTCATACTGTTCTGGTCGGACAGCCTGTGGCCAAAAATACTGAATCAAACCCAAGATATCGCAAATCACGCCCACTCAATGCAAAAGCTTGTGCTCAAGTTGGGTCTCCTAAGGGGGCGTTGTCCCCTACTTCTTCTTCTCTTTTTGAGGTGTTTGCGCAAGACGTTCGCTACCGCCATCTACAGCGCTAAGGGGACTTCATTGATTCTCAACCTCAGGACTCCGAAGGTCTCCTAACCGAAGGTCTCCGAAAGGGGCATTCACCCGACATAAAGTGGATACCGGAAAAGAAACAAAATGACGCTTCTTGTTAGCTCCACCTTCTTTGCTGTGGCCTTTGTTGTAGGCTACACCTGCACCAGGACCTTTCAATACAGTCCTTTTCAAGCCAGATAAACCACCCACATGGCATCATGTTTTCATGGTCCCTTCACTGCACTTTTTTTCTCAGCGATACTCCCTTCATGGGAATATAAAATGATAAAGATCTATGGGCCTGGTAAGCATTACGACGACAGCTCAAGATAATGCAAGTGATCTATGGGCCTGGTAAGCAGCGATAGCTCAAGATACTGAAATGCAAGTGATGCGGAGATGTAAAAAAAAAATGTTTTTCCCCCGGATCTCTGCATAATATAAACATTGCGGAAAGTCACACCACATGCATCTGTCAGATGAAGATGGTCATGGTGGATGATCAGTCAGCTGAGGACTGCACCCCCCCCCCCCCCCCTTCAAGGGACACAACAATAGGGTACTTTTGCATTTACGGCAAACATCAATTTAATACAGACTTTTGCATTTACTGCAAACATCAATTTTATACACAGGCTAAAATTTTACCCCAAAACATTAAAATACATTTAAGGGCCCTGCCGTGGCCAACCGGTAGGGCACTCGTCTACCATGCGGCTGACCCGGGTTTGATTCTCGGCCCGGGTCCTTTGCCGACCCCTCTCCGTCTCTCTGCCCATTAGCTTCCTGTCCAACTCTCACACTGTCCTGTCGAGAAAATGAAGTAGAGAAAAAAAACATTTAAGCTCTCTCTCTCTCTCTCTCTCTCTCTCTCTCTCTCTCTCTCTGTGTATGCGTGTGTGTGAGAGAGGGAGGGGGGTTGAGAAAGAGAAGAGTGGAAAAGGAAAGTGAACTCTGTAATGTGACTCGGGAGACATTCGGGCTGCTGACAGGTTTAAGAAGACAAAGCATGCATGATTGAGTGACAAATATGTGTGTGTGTGTGTGTGTGTGTGTGTCTGTGTGTGTGCACGTGTGTGTGGAGAAGAGTGACAGGGACTTAGAACTTGAATTAGCTGCTATAGGAAGGGAGTGGGATTGTTGTGCCGGCCAGTAAAGGGACCATTGCACAGTTGCACGCAGGGTTAATGACAGGCAGGTTGCATTCCCATGTCAGTCTTACTCACTGATGATGTTGAAGTAATTTAATCTAATTTACAGTGCGACACAACCAAAGTATACATACAGCATATATTCATTTTAATAATTTGCTTTAATTTTGCATTAATACAAAAATACAGGAAAACGAGGCAAAATATGACTTCCCTGCAGCTTACATGATTAGGAGAGGACATGCCCCCCTTTCCTTTGGCATGTAAAGCATGAATGATTTCTGTTTTGACCGTAATTATTACTTTTTATTTTATTCATACCCGGGTCGAAAACCATAAGTGCTATATTTTTATCTTGACCATTTTCAAATTTGGTAAAATGTTTTTTTAGGCCTACTTTAGAAATATGTTCAAGATGGTTCTAACAAAGTCAAGAAAGCCTGAATGAAAATATTGTTATTTAGAGCATTTATTTGCAGAACGTTACAAATGGTCAAAATAACACAAAAGATGCAGTTTTCAGACCTCAAAAAAAAAAATCCACTCAAATTCACTTTAAAACAACATAACATGATGTGTAAACTTTGGAAGAGTTCAGAAATCAATATTTGGTAGAATAACCCTGGATTTTAATCACAGCTGTCATGCATCTTGGCATGCTCTCCACCACTGTGTCTTTCACATAAGCAATAAGCCACGAGAGGCCGTGGGTTATGCTCGATTGATAACGTTAAGGCGTAAACCTCCCCTTTTCCGTTATCAATAGAGCATAACCCACGGACTAAAGGGGCTTATTGCTTATTTAACACTGTTACACTTAATCGCTGACGAAATTTCTTTAAAACGCATAATAACAATTAATTTGATCCGCGATGTTCAGTTGACAAGTTGAGGAAGTGATTGTGGTTAGGTTACCCTGGCAACCTTATGCCCCGTGTACATCAAGCGCTACCAACGCGACCGGGTAGCTGGGGTGGTTGAAGAAGTTTCGCCATGAATTCTTTTTATTCGCTCTGGACGCTGCACTGACATGTTTGATTCAGCTAATCACATAACGGCTCTGTCTTGACAGCCTGGGACATTCCTCGATATGAACGTTCCGATTGGTTTTCGCCGAACAGCGTCATAGCAAATTCGCTTAAGATTAGCTTGAGTTTAATCGTCAAAATCGCCCTGGTCGCTCAAGAAGCTTCGCTACTGGCGAATTTGCTTTGGTAGCGCAGGTCGCGCACCCTCCATAGAGAATGAATGACTTCCGCCGCTTCATTCGCGTTGGTCGCTCCCGATATAGGCCTACACGGGGCATTACTGGGCGTGCTTGCATTCGTCGCGCTGCCAGACAGACACTTTGCGACAAAAACTGAGCAAGGGGCGATAAACGCAGCAGGAATGAAACGTCTTTGCAATCACACTGATAGCCTACCCCAACCACAGATGGTGAAAAAGATGTGCTCTTCTTGCAGACTTCCTAATCCAAGTGCACCAGATTCTCATTACCAACGTAGATGCGCTGGGTCTAACACACATAGAATCTTCAGGTGGAAGGTGTGGGTTGATGCCTGATTAAACACGGCTATCAGCCAATCAGAATCGAGAACCGGACCGGACAGTGTTAGATATCGCCAAAGACTCTTGAGACAAGAGGGCTTACTCACGTCATAACAGCGTAGTGCGAAATGATGGCGACGGGAGTACGGAAATTTTATTCTTCTTCTACGGTCAGTATTGGAAGCATCAGGGAAGCATGCAATGACACTTCCACGAGGGTCGGAGTGTGGAACAGGTCATAGGACAGCGTGAATGTTTGTCAGCTGTCCTTAATTACCCCCAGCAATTACTGCTGACCAACAGCTGCCGTTAATTTGGCCACAAATTATCCATCATGGTGTCGCCCCCACTGACCATGCGCAAGGGAGTACGAAAATTGTATCCATCTCACCCACTGACCAATGACTATAGTGCAAGGGAGTTAATTTTCCCTCCACTCGTGTCCTCAGGCAACGCCCCCGTACTACACTGTGGCCAATGCATTTCCCCCCGAGAGATTGTTCTTCTGTTGAGTTTCTTTGGTATCGCTCTGAAATGATTTCATTCCACCCCCGGTTCAAAGATTCAAGTTGTTGAACTTTGTTTGATGGCTTGTGACCACACATCTTCCATTTGATCACATTTCAGGGGTTTTCCATGGGACTCAGGCCTAGAGATTGTGCTGTCCATGTATCAGGGTATTGATTTGGTGGTCCTCCATCCACACCTTTATTAAACAAGCTTTTTTTTTTAGGATTTTAGAGCAAAAGCCTAATACATGTTAAAACATGTTACACTACTCTACCAAGACTATCAAGACTACCAAAACCGCTAAAAACGAAGATACTACAAAAACCTTTCCGTCAATCAGGGTCCCACTTCTCAAAAGCATTACTGCTGAGCAGTTAGCAAATTAGTAGGTTGCCTATGGGAAATTGCATTGCAGCAAAGTAAGTGCTGACCTAATTGCTGGTGTTGAGTAATGCCCTCAGGGGCGCCGCCAGGAATTTTGGGCCCTATGAAAGATTCTAATTTTGGGCCTACCCCCCCCCCCTTCTTTTTTTTCTTTTTAAATTATTACTATTGTTATTCGGGGGAGCGGAGGGGGGCATGAAGGGCATGAATCCAACACATAGGCCTAGATTTATATAGGCCTAATTTGAATTGTTAAGAATCTTCAGAGGGGGCAAATAATCATTCTGAAAGACATAAAGCATTATGGTCGGAAAAGCTGAGGCTTTTGTTTTTCCATATTCAAATAAGACAGATTTCCCAATATCATTTCCATGAACTCTTAATTAAAATAGCGCAGATAGCTACTCAACATAGAGACAATTTTCCTTTCTTTGCGCCTACCCCGTGTGGTTAGCCGCCTGGGTAGCCTAGGACGCAATTCCATAGGGTTACACTCACAGAGCTTATTGGTAGTCCGCGTCAGTCTGGTATTAGACATAGGCTGTGCCGTGTGCGCAGATTATCCAAAATGATTTGGTGACTGACGTCAATAGCCTATCTAACCTGCAGCTGTCTCGTCAAATCGCTGTTCATTTTCTGCATCCAAGTTTTCCGTCGGACTGAAACTGAACGTGACTAACAGATTGTGGTGCGCTGTCCATCAGCACCACGCTGACATTAGTCTAATTTAGACGTCCGATAAGCATTTAGCCTATTTCGTGCCAAGGGTAAAACTCTTTGTAACTTCATGAGAAGAAGAAAATCTCTTGCCCTAGCCATTAGGTTAGCCTACTCCGTGTTGTTACATTGTTGTGAGGAATGATTGTAAAAAAAAAAAAAATAGCCACCGCTTGTCAAAGGCACTGCTCTCCTGCGCAAACATGATAATTAAATGTCTGATGAGAGCATCCAAAACTTAGGCTACAAGTTGTTGTCAAATCAGCCTTCATTCCCCTCACGTAAGTTTCAACTGATGCTGTTGGGTGACCAGAGAGAACCAAAACTTTACTGATGAGAGGGTCAAAACCGAACACAAACAAAAGCAGGTCAACGAGTGTTGTGTTCCCCCCTTGCGCTGTTGGTCCACACCGCGCTGACAGTGGCAGTTGATAGACGTGCAACATTCATCACGAAACGCGGATATAATCTACAAGTTTGATATGGACAAAACAACAACCCCTCCATCATGAGTGTTGTGCCATTGCTATGCAGGATAATGGCCGAACCATTTAGTTATATAAAAAACATTATTTTGGCACTTAATACCCACGAAGCAAGCGATTCTGTCAGCCCTGCAATCGCTTCAGCAGTAGGCTAGTCGGGAAAGTAGGCTATTATGTTTGGAGGCTATAGCCTAGTTTATCACTTTTGCCGTTTGCTCGCGGTGACAATAAAGGTGGATTGTTTAAATAGGAGCCATGCTAACGTGCTCTCTTGGAAGTTTATCCAAGGTTTCTGTTTGTTAGTTAGGCCTATCATTTGATTGCGTTTGCAAACGCAATGTCATTGAGTGAGCATACCTTCTTTCTTGGAGAAAAATTGAGTGACCAGTTGCCTGCTTCTGACCCTCTCTTCTTTCTGCCGTCTTTTCTTGCCAACCTGATAGCGTAAGTAATGGGTGTTAAATACTGGAAGAATCGCTCACAAGGTGATACAAGCATGAAACTTGGCACAAGTGTTCATTAGGACATGCTTATCAATGTCAGGGGTGGAGGCACTCAGAATTCCATGTTGCCTAGCAACGGTTGCTAGGTAAAGCACTTTCCCTAGCAACCAGTATCAATTATGCCATTTCTGATTGATTTTGACGTATGAAGGCATCTGTGCTCTGAGACATTGTCCTAAAATCAGTGTAGCAATTCTTCAAGAAGTTATATGGCAAATATGTACCATGATGACCCCTTATGGTGTAATTTTATCCACCCAAAATCATTGTTATTATAATAATTCCATGTTAAATGATAATGTCTTTTTAAAATCATGTCAAGTGAAACTGGCTTTACAAATGTCTCTAGGCCTATCTTTATATACATGTACCAAATACTGCCAACTGACCAGGCAACAAAAAAAAATCAGGAAGAAAGAATGCATACAGTATAGTAGTAGTAGTAGTACAGTATAGTAGTAGTAGTAATGATACACATGTGCTGTGTTGAGAAGTGTCATCGGACAGTGATCCTCATGCTTACCCCAGTATTATAGCCAAAACTAAATGGACTAATATCTTTAGGATGAATGTAACATGCTTTCAACATAAAGGGCCTAATTAGTGTATGTCAAGCTAAAGATAAGTTACATTCAAAACAACATAGTATTTGGAATGCAAAGAAATGTGTTTCTCCCTATACTAATCAGGATAATTATATTTCACCACTCTACTGAGTGTATATTGTATTTACAAAGTTAAAAGTACCAAACCTTTCATTTCTATATAACACTAGGCTATAATATTTCTACTACCTGTAACGATTACTATCGACTATAGCTAGACAAAACATTTTCAATTGGCAGAATTTCACTGCCAAAGGCATTGTTTTCTTACAGTCAGCTTTGTGTAGTCAGTGCGTTTGAGATAATATAAACACATAGTCTTGACATCTGCTGTATCAAGAACACTTCAGCAACTCTGGACAATTTGCACTGGTTTTAGGCAAATTTGACCAAAGAACCTTCCACCGTGCATCCCCACTCAGCCAGAGAGGACAACTGCTGATACGACACTACATGCCTGCATAGCAATAGCCAACTGCCCTCTTGATATGCTGTGGCAGGATAGCCTTGGTGAGTGGGAGTCATTGGATCGCAACTGTTTAGAGAAGCCTTCTTGAGATAGAATCACAGAACTCACACCTTGACCATCTCTTAGGGAGGTGTGACATTAACAACTGTATATATATAGAAATATATTAATTCTCACTATACCCTACCTCAAGAACTGAAGATGATACTTATGCATTATGAATGTGTATTCCCTATGTTTGTCTAGTAATTGATACAATAAAGATGTTTGTGTCACAAGTCTTATTTTCTCTCGCTGACCCATGGGCACCGGAGGAGGTGCGACAGGCAGCAATGCCCAGCAGGTATTAACAGCTACCTGTACAATCCTGATGAGGAGTGAAATGTTCCTTGAGCATTGTTCAAGAGTAACCCAGTCATAGATGAAGGTGTTTAAAGACCACACACATTCTTCCCAAAACCCTCACATTTTTTCCAGATTCACAAACATCAGCTATGGCAAAAGACTGAAATTGGTTTCCATAGTGTTCACAGTCTGAGTTCCACAGCTAATAGTCTGAATGTATTGTGAGTAAGTTTGCATGCATGATGAGATATGCTTATGCTATAATTACAGTAATATCAATGGTACACCACACTGACCGCTCAGCACCACATAGACTAGCCTAGTTTGAAATGAATATTCTTCCCCAAAGCTGTCACTAAACTGAACTGGAATGTATTCATCTACAGTATAAAGTACTGTGCACCTTGTAGGGAAGCTCAAATCTCAGTATACTTTGTATAATGACAATAAAGGCTTTCTGTTCTATTCTATTCTATTCTAATACCATTGCTCTCAATGCGACACCACACAGGATGCATAGAAACCAGAATATGAACTTGTTATATTTCCAAGTAGCAGAATTTCAATGGGCCCCAACCTGGCCACCCCATGGTCAAAACTGTCCTGATGTAGAGGAACCAACTTGGATTGCTTTCCTTTCAGCTTTCCTCTCTTTGCACAGCTCTCCATCTTATGTGGATCGAATGTTTGTATGAATTGAATAATATTTTGTTTTAATTTACAAAATACCAAGTGTCCCAACTTTTTGTAAACCAGTTTGTATCATAATATTGTAGCACCCAACTCACTGTATATAGTGATTAATAAAAGGCTACCAGGACATGTCATGAATCACTTCGCTAGGTTACAATTTACAACACAGCACTGTCCTAACTGTGTTCATGTATGCTTTTTATCTTGCCAAAATGTTCAGTTTTTAACCTCTGAATAGTCAGATGGCTTTACTAGGCTCATGTATGAAGATAAAGACAGGCCTGATGTGTACAGCCATGTAAGCCATATTGAGACATTATCTCTTGAAAAAGTAAATAGAAGTGTATATTGTATTTTTCACATAATTGACTTCAACAAAATCACATCAAAGGGGCCATTGTCACACGTTGCTAATGTATAACCTCTTGAAGGATTCATGTAGTGATTTTAGGACACACGGACAATATTCAAACATGCTCTGAACCTGTTTTCATTGACGCTAGTTGCTACTGTAAGGAAAAGGGTGCATATTTGTAATATGTAGTCTTTTGCAGCATTGCTACAGTGATTTTAACAAAATGGCTCAGGGGACAGATGCATAAATACCACAAAATCAATGAGAAACTGCATAATTGATGCTGGTTGCTAAGGGAAATGCTTTACCTAGCAACCGTTGCTATGCAACATGGAATTTTGAGTGCCTCCACCCCTGATATTGATAAGCATGTCCTAATGAACACCTGTGCCAATTTTCATGCTTGTATCACCTTGTGAGCGATTTTTTTCACCCATTGCCTATACTATGACTACATTACTCTGTCACTACCAGCTCACCATCATGTGGTTAAGACATACATAGATTGTAGCCTACTGTAGCCTATATTACTAACATTCTAACATTCTATGAGTTAAGAATGCCTCAAGTCGCTCTGTACTCCTGCTGCCAGCATTTCGGGCGATTCAACGCCTGGCGCGCCGCCAGATTGGACCGCACCATTTCGCAAGAGCTAAGGGGGGGAAGGGTCCTAAAGAACTGACGAAAACGTTATGGAAATCGATAGTTGTGTGTTTAATGGGCCTACGTTCATTTCCAATTACCATTTCATTGTAAATAGACATTTTTTTTTTAAAAAGGCAAGAATATTAGTTCTAATATTTTATTAGGCTATTAATTGCCATCCGCGGACGGGCCGTTGTGTTGGTCTGGGCCGTTATAATCAGTACCACTTTTCCCCCCCTGTCGGCGCCCCTGAATGCCCTCCAGGTCGTGTAAAAGTTAATTAGGTCAACAAAGAACTCAAAAATGTCAGTGCCACATGTTCACATGGTCAAGTGCACATTGTGCCAGGGCATGCTCTGTGTGGGGGGGACCATGAACTGGGTGTCAGGGGGAAGCGGATGAGGTAGGATATGTAGCCTACCTGTATGAAGTGTTGCCAGATTGAGCAGTTTCCCACCCAATTGGACTGTTTAGGATGTCTGTCGGTAAAACAAAGGGTGTTGAGTAGGTTTCTCTGAAGATTTATGGCCATAGTATTCACTGGAATTAAGTTCAAATTGCCTCCTGGTGGATTTTGAGCATTTTTGGGGCTGGTAATCACCTGTCACATCTGGTAACCTTGCCTGCGTGTGTTGTGGTGGCAATGAGGTTGTGGGACTGTCACTACCTTCCCCATCTATGACCTTGACCCACACCTCAGTCACATGATGTGAGGGCCAAACCCGAAACGGCTACCTTAGTCAGGTAGGTGGCTTTAGTAATACCTTTTAACTTGTTGTAACCATCTAGGATGAGGAATGTTGAGAGTGACCTACTTGGCTGACTGAAGGTATACTGTATGTTCATATGCAAAATATTACAAATCATAGTAGCAGCAGTTGTGTAACATCATGAACTTTCTTGTCAGCCATCTGCTTGTTGTCATATTGGCCATTTTCTTTACTTCAACCTTAGCCTCTTTGTGCAGATGGATGCGTTACCATTCACGCTTTGTTGAAAAGACTCAACTACATCATAACAACATACAGTAGATATGTAGATATGGATATAGTCTGATGTGAAAACAAATATCCCTAAGGGACAATAAAGAAACTAATCTAATCTAAAGGGGTTCGTCAGATTACATAAAAATGTTCAGATGGAAATCATGACCTCTTTATTTCTACATGTCTCACCCAGTGTCTTCGACGGGCGTAGTAACGAGTTGTGGTGGTGCATTTTTTTTCTCTTCATTCCTTATTTCTTAACATGTTACTGCTGCTGCACTCCACTCATTTGCCTGCAATGAAATTTGAGAAAGCCTCATTTAGGGAGCCCAAAAGAGGGGATGCAAATGCGCCTCTGCATCCCCATTTCCGGCACCTATGTGTCTGTCTGAAAATATTTCAAAGTAAAAACCATTTGCCTTGTTGTCTGGAAAAAAAGAGGCCTGAATACAGACAGGGTTAGCTTATACCAACAAGCGGGCTATTATTATGGTGAACAGACAAGAGGCGGCAAGCATGGTTAGGAGGATCACAGAAGTATGCACCTGTATGATAAAATTACAGATTGGCATCTGTAGGGAACAATGCTTTCTACGTCCTCCAGTGGAACCAGGAAAGAGAAAATCACTACAAAAACAGGTCCAACCAGGGTTTTTCTACTCACGCCTTCTGCCTGCCTGCCTTGCGCGCCCGTGTGTGTGTGTGTGTGTGTGTGTGTGTGTGTGTGTGTGTGTGTGTGTGTGTGTGTGTGTGTGTGTGTGTGTGTGTGTGTGTGTGTGTGTGTGTGTGCTCTATAGCCTTGCCGATGCTGAAAGCGTGTCAGTCGTGATTGAGTCTTGAACAGTTGAGACTTTCGAGGATGACATGACTGCTCAAAACACAACTGCCCCAGAACGTACAACTTTGGTAAGTTGCTTTTTTTTTTTGCATGTCTGTCTCTGCCATTAAGTGTGCAGTGATAAGGAATAGATATTCATTGGTGTTGACATTAATGTAAACTCACGTGTTACCAGTAAAGCAGTCTGTCTGTAATGTGATTCTAAGTGTGATTTTAAGATGGTCCAACGTGAACACTTTGACATGTATTTTGAGTTCATTCTTCTCTGCTTATGGAGATTGTGATGACAGAGTGGTTTTCAGGTATTCCTTCTGACAACGCTGGTCATTTTTGGTGCTGCTATCTTTAGGTTATACCCTAAAGCAACACATAGTGCACCTTTCTACTGGAAAAAAACGATGTGCACAAAAATGATGTTGTTACCCTACAAGTTGTTGCTGGTAGCGCAGCCAAAACGCTTTAAGCTAATCATGAATATTACAGTGAAAAATGGTCCCATTGCTGTATAAAATTATTGCGCCCATGTACACTATGTTATGCTACCACCACAATTTACCAAATTACTGAAATGTCAATCATCACCACGGGGGCAAAGTGTGTTAATGATTCTCCTCGACCAATATAAAATCAATAGACCATAAAAATAACATCATTTTGAAATTAATATAAATATCTCGCTGGTGCATTCAGGTCTTTGATCAGATCCGATTCTCTCTTCAGGATTCCAGGATGTGTCTCTGAAAACTGTAGATGCTAATCAAAGTCAGAACGATGCAATCAGTTAAATGTGAGGGAAAAAGGATTGTCACAGGAGATTACTTCAACAAACGTCCCTGTAAATGGCCATCTACATTTTAAACTTGCTGAAATGAATTTGAAAATCACTCTTTTTTGTGAAAAAAAGGAGGAAAACACAATCTGAATCAGGTCATTGACAAAGCCAAGGACAACTGGAATGACTGAGATGTTTTGAGTAGAGTAGAGCTGGGTAGAGACAGTAGTTAACAAAGTAGGTCACAAACCCCGATGTAGAAGGTAGTCTTCAGCTTGAGGCAAGTGCCAAGACTATCATTTTGACCACAGTGTTAGTCTTGGCACTTGCCCCAATAAAGCTGAAAGCTACCAGCTACTGTACATTTGTAGACGCTCCAGTGACCTTCTTTCTTACTAGCACTTGGTCCTTTCAAGTGACAGACCAGATTGTGAAGTGCAGGAGCGCGGATGGACATTTTTCTTCTTTAGAGGCACCAGTTATCTCTGCTCTGAATCTTAATAACCTCAAGACACCTGGGTTTAGGACATGCCACTTGAGCAAGATGATGGCTGGAGGCCCATTAAAATCTCCGCAAGGCACATGTCAAATTCACAGCAAAGAGTCATTGCACAATGTCACATCACAACATTCCTGACAGGAACAGTCCACCCTTTTTTGATTTTCACATATTTGCAGTATTTCCCAGCATTATTAATGAATGTGCATATCATTTTCGTCTATGTGTTTCCACTGCCTAGTTTAACAGTATCCAAATTAAGCGTAGCAATGCAAGTCTATGGGGGCAAAGAACACATCATCAAATGTACTTATAAAGTACTTTAAAATGAATGTAAAATTCACCAGAGTGCAAAACAGCTATTTAACCCTCTGGTTGTGTTACGGTCAAAAATGACCGTTTTGAAACTTCATTCTTAAATAACTTCTCTATTTCTCATCATACACAAATGACACTTCATGATATCCTCCAGCTAACCCATTCAAATGGTCAAAATTAAATACAATGAAATTCCTAAAAAAAATTGTGGAAGATACACCAACTTGTTACATTCATGGTGTCTCGGTCAAAAATCACTGGACCATTAATTTACATCTCCCAAAGTTAAATACAGTTATATTACATTCATTACATACTTTTTTAAGCTTTTCAGAATACAACCATATGTGCCACATTAGTATAGATGTTTACAGTTAGTTGAAATACTTGAAAAAAGTAGAGGTGTTCCAAACGGCCTGAAAGCCGTTCGTTGATAAAACGAATTGGTGCAAGATAAGAAAAAAGCGTACAAATCACTAAAACAAAGCAGAATAACATTTCAATCACATTGGAAATGTTTCAAAAGGATGTCTAAAAGCAGGGACGTGCACAGGAATTTCAAAGGGCAGTTGCTCTAACCTGAAAAAAGGGCAACCCCCCCCCCCCCCCCCCCCCCCCCCCCAAAAAAAAAAACCCATCAACAATGAGCGGCCTTCAGAATTTTTAGGAAACTGCACCATGGGTATTATTATTTTTAGTAGTAGTAGTAGAAGTAGTATATTATGTAGTATATTATTGTCATAATTATTAATATCTTTTATTGTATAGTATCCTGAATATGCGTACCATATGATATAACATGCTAGTTTTTAAACATGTAGGCCTACCTATTAATCATATCAGAGATGATCAGCCTTATGCCCACCTGCCCTAAATGTCTCCTGATCCACATTTCCTCATGTGTGGTATGTGGCTGCCCCTAAATTAAATGAAATTATGAGAAAAAGCCTTGATAGTTTTTAAACCTGTATCAGTCACAGAGATTATCAGTCTTATGCCTACCTGCCCTATGTGCAGAGGTCTGTGGCTCTGAGTCATCCTCATCTTAAATGAAATGAAATGATGAGTAAATTAATAGGCTAAATATGAGGATGCTTAATCAATTAACCCACTGTCATCTTTATAATCCTTGTAGCAGCCAAAGTAGACTTTAAGTTATAATAAATAGAAATAGTTAAAAATTGTCAAAAAGATCATTTAATCTGAATTTGAAATTTAATTAATAGGCATATTCCATGATTAAAATGATGAATATTATATAGGAAAGCTAAAACAATAAGAATTCACAGGTTTAGGTCATTTGTTGGGTCTTTTGTAGCCTATATTAAAAATGTGTACTGTCGCTTTAAGAATCAGATCGCAAAGAACCGTGGCGTGGGAGCACCAGTTCTTATATGTTGCTCTGAAGCTCCGAGCTTCTCGCAGACTTTATAACCTTTTATTTTCATTACAGATATTTTAGTTAGTTCATGCACATTTTGTAGGCCTATTTCTTGAGAAGAACAGTAAACGTCAGTTATCACGTGGAGTGGATTTATTTCAATCACATGGACATTGACAGTGGAAACAGTAGCCTATCTTTGGGTCGGAGAATAGGCTATATCAGCGTAAGAAAACGCACTTTCCTAGCGGTCTCACCAAGATCAAACCTCTACAATCCTGAAAAAGATTCTCTGCCTCACCTGCACCTGTTCATTTTTTTCGCAGCCAACTCTGCAGAGATGTGCTTCCTTTAGCTAGCCTACCCCCTTAAGTTCTCTCTTGCTTGATAAAACGACATGTCATCTGCATGTTTCTTAGTTGGGTCAGCCTTCCACAAAACAACCTGAGCCATGTAAAACGTTGACTGCAAGCAAGCTAGCTGGCTGTCGTATTCCGCCAATATCTGAACGTGGCACACACCGGCTGTAAGATTATTTAGGATCAAACGTCCTAAACTCGAGCTCGGCTTTAAGAGACATTAAATGTGATCATGTAGTTTAATACTGTGTAGTCTGCTGTGTTTCCAGCTCACCTCAGGCCGTCAGGGCAGTCGCTCTCCCACGACATCTTCGACATATTTTGCGTCTCTGCCCTGGTCGACTCGCATGCATGCTTGTTCCCCCCTCCCTCCCATGTAGAGCTGCGTGTGCCCCCCGCATCGCGCATAGGCGGCCCCTCCCTTTGCCTAGGCTATCTCTCGAGGTGCAGGTGAATCTGAATTTGAAAACTTAATTTAGGAAGCTTCAATCAAAAATACGAATTGCAAAGCAAATCAGTTGAAACATGAAATCTTAGCCTATTTTTCCGAGGCATATCTACAGCTGGCTGTCTGGTTTTTTTGCTACCTAAACGTCGCGCTGGCTGTCTGTCAGATGTATGATAGTTCTAAACTCAACATTGTATTAGAGAGGTTGATTGTGAGCATATTTTGTACCCTAATATGTAGACTGTGTGTAGGGCTCTAGCCGACACCCAGGCATCTTCAAAATCTTTTGTGTGTAGGCGCTCAAGAGCCTGTCGCGTGCCTTCTCCCTCCCCACCGGAGTTGTTGCGTAGCCTACCTACCTCACATCGCTCGTGCCCAGTCTCGACGGGTCTGATGAATTTGTATGACTGACTTAAGTCTTTATTGAACAAAACTTCAATCAAAATTATGAATTATAAAGAAATCAAATGATATTGAAATATGAAATTATAATTGCCATATTATTTTCCCCTCCCTTTGAAGGGCAATATCAGCCAATGTGGGCAAAAGGGCCGTTGCTTGGGCACCGTGGGCAACTATGCTCTGCACGTGCCTGTCCAAAAGGTATAAATCACAAAATATGCAAATCAGATTTTTAATCAATGTATTATTATCTTTTTTGCTTACGCGGTCAATTTTGACCGTTAACACCATGAACGTAACCATGTTTCTAACACAACCAGAGGGTTAATCCTGTCCTGTGATCATTTGTAGCTTGATGGTAATGCTCCCATTCACTTCCAGTGATTATGCTAAGGTATGCTAATAATTATGATCCAATACATCTAAGTACTGAAAAAAATGAGAATAATGATATGCACATTCATGGATAATGCTTGGAAATACTGAAAATATGTGACAATCAATGGACTGTTCCTTTAAAACCAGCAATACAGTTGGAAATTGGCTGGTTAATATTGCAAAACTGTATGAGCAACACAGAGCCTGATACAGTATGTACTGAATTGGTCCTACCTCAGACACCACAAAGGACTGTAGATGAATCATTGAGGGTTGACAATGAAAGAAGACAATGACACCCGTGTTTAGTTGTCATATTTTCAAGGCAGTGCCTAATGAGTTGCCCAGAGGCGCTTGAAATAGCCTCTAATTACTGTTGCAGTTTAAATTGCTTGTCACGAAACTCTGCAGACTGTCGCTCATAGGCAGTGCAAATAAGTACATTTTATTGTTGTTTTTTTTGCGTGGCTATCTAATGTTCGCTCATGTGCAGTTTTGCATCATTAGCCATTTGGTTGGGTTTCTTTTTTTTTTTTTTGGTAAGATATTTTTATTTGCTTTTTGGGCCTTTCTTTCGGATAGGACAGTGAAGGTGCGACAGGAAGTGACTGTGGAGAGAGATGGGGAAGGGCTGGGAAATTACCCCGTCCGGACTCCTGCTTTATTTGCTTTATTTGTTCTACCTACTGCAGAGACTGGAACAACCACCACAACCCCTCCCCAAAACCACACACCTTGGAAAACACACACACACACACACACACACACACACACACACACACACACACACACACACACACACACACACACACACACACACACACACAACAGCCCAACCTTAAAATATTTGTGGGGCCCTTGTAGGCCCCTTCCAAATCTTTGTGAGGCCCTTCCATACATATTAACCCTAACAATAGCTAAAGAATGCTAAACTCTGCCGAAAACCAAAACAATCCCTAACCCAATCTGTAACAGCGGAAATGTATTTACACTTTTAGTTTTACCAGTAACAACAAAACTACCCCAGCAAAAGGGGTCCAAACATATGGGGTCCAGGATTTGGGCCCCATGGAGCAAGGGCCCCAGCATGTGGGTGTGCTCCAATAGCAGTGGCCTCACAAAGGTAGATTGGTGTAGCACACACACACACACACACACACACACACACACACACACACACACACACACACACACACACACACACACACACACACACACACACACACACACACACACACACACACGGAAGAGTTCCATTTCATACACTGGTGATTTTATATGTGGGTGATTTTTAGTCCACTATACGGTCCACTGGTTGGGAACCAGTTTGCATTTTGGAATCACAACATAGACCTGCTGACCTTGTTTTATTTCAATGTTTGTTCATTTCCTTGTCAACATATTCCCCACACTTTTTTTCCT
>NC_085874.1:32759687-32872187 GCF_034702125.1 Engraulis encrasicolus
AAAATAATATCATGCTTAAACACACCAAATACAATTTGAAACTTTGACATCCAAAGAGTTTAATAGCTTACAAGTTAGCTAAAATAAATAATTCAGCAAATAAACAGACATGTTGATGGACTCACCAGAATTTGGTGAGGTCAAAATGAGGTCTCAGGCCCAAATGGTTACTAAATAATAACTTTTTTGCTCACCAGCCACTCACAGGCCAAACAGTTTTTCTTTTTTTAAGATGTTTGTTTGGCCTTTCAACTTTTTTATGATAACACTGCAGTTAAGGATTGACAGTAAGCAAGTGGGGAGAGAGAGACGGGGAAGTTTTGGCCAAGGACCCAGGCCGGAATCGAATCCAGGTCAGCCGCGTAGCAGATGAGTGCCCTAACATGGCCGGCCATACAGTTTTTCTACTCCCCACAGTTTTGTTGCCCTTTTTTTCCCCTTTTAGAATGAATCTAGTCATCAGTTTTCACAAGGAAGAGCGTGACACTGCTTCTTCACGGTTCACAAGTTTTTATTTTTCTTGGAGCACCAATAAAAATAAAAAGTGGTGAACCGTGAAGACGCAATGTCGCGCTCTTCCTTGTGAAAACTGATGACTGAAGTACCCTGAAAAGCTGCACCTGCTGAAAAAGAAGCCTTCGAGGTGTGCGGGCTCTCGCAAAACTTTGCCAGCATGAATTTTAGTGCCAAAGCAATATGCTGTTTTCTTCTACCTGTAACTTAAACCCATTTTAGCCTAAGCCCTTTTTGGGAAAGGGTGCCCTCTGCCTATTAAATCCTAAATATCTCCGAAGCACATATAAACATGACATAGGCTGTATTTAATTTTTTTTGCATTAGAATGTCATGGAAGACTCTGAATGAAGCGTATATGTGTCTCCAGGCTAAAATGGGTTAATACAAACAATTGATGCTCCACAACTTTGATGTGTCAAGCCCTGTTGGGAACCACTGCTATACCATGAGTAAGCAGAGAGGCAGGGGTTCCCAATCCCAACCATTTCCAACTTTAGGCCCACTTACAATTTTCCCAAATGTTCGGGGCCCACCTCTTGTCCAATAAACAATACAACTTAAATGAATAGTCAACAGCAACACATACACAAATATTACTTTGTTTTAAAAAAAAAAAGATTTCAAGGCCCTCTTTGAATACCTTGAGGGCCCTCCGGTGGGCCTTGGCCCACAGTTTGGGCTAATGTTTTTCCTCCGCCAACTGATGCCAAGATAACACACGAGGAAACAAATGCATTGTCTGTGAAGATTCTTACTGAGGTCATGACTCATGTTACTTAAGCAATATGACCCGAGTGGGAGGGATGATGTGCACTGACATCCTCCCTGGTGTGGTTCGGCCATAGGCACGAAGCCGAAGGCTGAATTTAGTCGTTAAAATGGTCATAGTCATAGTCATAGTAGCAGTGGTGAAAGTAGTTTCCATGTCTTACCGGTGCTACCCCCCCCCCCCCCCCCCCACCATTTGAAAATAAAATAAAATAAAATAATAATAATAATAATAATAATAATAATAATAATAATACTTTTTTTAAAAGATGCGTGTGTGTGTGTGTGTGTGTCGGGGTGGGGGGGAGGGGTGGGGGGGTGTTGGGGCAGGATGTGTTGAGGCAGGTTTTGAGGCAGGATGATAACTGAATGCCAATGCCAATAGTAGAAAGAGCGCAAATAAAATAGGCATGTGTGCACGACTACAGGACTACTTTAGGAGGAGTATATCGGGAAACTTTGAGCTATTTTCTTCATACGATATGACACTTGAATCAAATGGCATAATTAAGTTCTATGTGTTTTCAACTTAAATCATGCACCTTACTTTTTCCCCCTCAAATGTGGGTTTTTGTTCAGCATTAACCCTTTTCTTGCTTCGCACCAGCAGAAAATGTTAGACCGGTGCTACGCACCACCTTACTTTCACCATAATTATGATAAGTTATGATGTGTAATGATTTAATATGATGATCATGTTATTAGTGGAGTAGGCCCTAATAGAGTAGAGTAGAGTAGAGAACTTGTATTAATCCAAAGGGAAATTAAGGTGTCTGCAGCTTACATAACTACACAAATACAAAAAGGACACAAACACATAGTAATACACGTTATTGCAGATTGCAGTAAACATACACTAGCACACATTTGATTATAGTAATTAGCCTTGCATCAGTTCACATACACGCACCCACGCTCTGTCTCTCTCTTACACCCACTCACCCAGCTTGCATAGGCTAAATACACTTTGAATATATTTATTGTTATAATAGGCTATATAATTAACAATTAATAAAATAATAACACCATCTATTAGCAATAGAAACAATATACTATCTGTGAATACTACCTGACACCATAAAAATGTACCACCTATCTAGTCCATACATTTTTATGTATTTTCCTCCTGTGTGTTTGCAAGTTTGACAACCCCCAGCTTTAGCCTATGGAGCAGGTTATACCAGTTTCACAGCATTACTGTAATTGTATACGTTTCCAAAATGACAAGAGAATGTGGAAAGTGAATACCATTACGAGACAGAGTGGTTACCTCTTTTTTTTTTTAGCAAATACTTGTACATCACTGAGATTATGCTATTGTTTAATATCAAAATACTTTTTACTCTACTTTCTCACTCATTTGCCTTTGCTTAGAGTACAAATATTTGGCAACGTAGCTGTCCTGGGTCCAGTATGATGTATCATCATATGGGATCATACTTACACCACTCTGTGTGTGTGTGTGTGTGTGTGTGTGTGTGTGTGTGTGTGTGTGTGTGTGTGTGTGTGTGTGTGTGTGTGTGTGTGTGTGTGTGTGTGTGTGTGTGTGTGTGTGTGTGTGTGTGTGTGTGTGTGTGTGTGTGCGGGCTGGCGTGCATGCGGGCTGGCGGACAGGCGTACATGCGTGCGTGCGTGCGTGCGTGCCAGTGTTAATTTCGTCAGCTTTTTTTGATTTAGTCTTAGTCTTAGTCACAATGACGAAAATCAATTTTAGTCTTAGTCATATTTTAGTCATTGCCTTCCCAATTTAGTCTTAGTCTTAGTCAAAATGACGAAAATCAATTTTAGTCATAGTCAAATTTTAGTCATTTTAGTCAACATTTCAAATTTTAGTCAACATTTCAATTTTTAGTCATTTTAGTCAATATTGTGTAAAATGAATAACCTACAATGGCTATTGTTATTTCACAAAGTATTACTAATATTGCCTATTGCAGCAAATATTCACCTTGTTACTTGGTCATTTTCCACCAAAACCCAAATCAGTAATTTCAACATCATAGAGCAAAAGAGCATCTCACACACACACACACACACATCCAGGCTGTGCGCTCTCTCTCTCTCTCTCTCTCTCTCTCTCTCTCGCATTAGAAGCTGCTGCATATTATATTTCATTTTGAGTTTGATCACGGAGGAAGCTACATGCTCTTCTTCACCTGACCGCGGGACTTAAAGGAACAGTTTGGTCAATTTAAACATGCAGTTGTAATGCTCACACTACCCTGGACTTGTCAGTGCCTGAGATTTTTTTTTCTTCTTCTTCAGCCGTTTCCGAGATCCTGGTCATTGTAATGGGGGCAGCTCTTTGTTTACATTTCAAAAAAACATTTTTATTTATTCCCAAAAACATCCAAAAGGTTATAAAACATCAGCAGACAACTAGCAAACAGCCCAGGTCAAAAAAATGTGTACTTAAGTGTACTTTAAATATATTTAATTTTCTGAAAGTATATTTTAAGTACACTCTATTTATCAAGTACAGTACTTAAGCATGGTATTTAAAAATATACTTATAGTTTAGTGTATTTTAAATATATTTTAAAATAATTTGTATTATTAAAGTTATGTACTTAAATATAGTTTTATAAAATATACTGTTAGTGTATTGTATTTTAAATGTATTTTAAGTATATTTGTATTTTAAAAGTAATGTGCTAAGTGTAGTATTGTCAAATATACTATTAGTGTATTATATTTTAAGTGTATTTCAAGTATATTTGTATTTTAAAAGTAATGTGCTAAAGTGTAGCATTATAAAGTATACTATTAGTGTATTACACTTTAAGTGTATTTTAAGTATCTTTGTATTTTAAAAGTTATATACTTAAGTGTAGTATTATAAAATACACTATTAGTGTATTGTATTTAAATGTATTGTAAGTACATTTGTATTTTAAAAGTAATGTGCTTAAGTGTAGTATTGTCAAATATACTATTAGTATATTGTATTTTAAGTCTATTTTAAGTACATTTGTATTTTAAAAGTAATGTGCTAAAGTGTATCATTATACAGTGTACTATTAGTGTATTATATGTTAAGTGTATTTTAAATATCTTTGTATTTTAAAAGTTATGTACTTAAGTGTAGTATTATAAAATACACTATTAGTGTATTGTATTTAAATGTATTTTAAGTACATTTGTATTTTAAAAGTAATGTGCTAAAGTGTAGCATTATAAAGTATACTATTAGTGTATTATATTTTAAGTGTATTTTAAGTATCTTTGTATTTTAAAAGTTATGTACTTAAGTGTAGTATTATAAAATACACTATTAGTGTATTGTATTTAAATGTATTGTAAGTACATTTGTATTTTTAAAGTAATGTGCTTAAGTGTGGTACTGTTAAATATACTATTAGTATATTCAATTTTAAGTCTATTTTAAGTACATTTGTATTTTAAAAGTAACGTGTTAAAGTATAGTATTATAAAATACACTATTAGTGTATTGTATTTAAGTGTATTTTAAGTGTATTTGTATTTTGAAAGTAATGTGCTAAAGTGTGGTATTAGAAAATATACTATTAGTGTATTGCATTTTAAGTGTATTTTAAGTTTATTTGTATTTCTAAAGTAATGTGCTAAAGTGTGGTATTAAAAAATACAGTCCCAAGAAAAAGTTTGTACACCCTTTGAAATTTCTGACCTTTCTGTCAAAATTGGTCATAAAACATGGTCCGATCTTCCCGGAAATCACAAGAAGGAACAACCAGAGTCTGCTTTAACTGATTCAACCCAAACATTTACAAGTTTTCATATTTTCATTGGCCATAAGATGTAAACATTCACAGGACAGCAAGGCATAAGTAAGTACACCCTTGCATTCAATAGGTTTTAACCCTAAGTTAGTCGCAATAACCTCAACCAGATGTTTCCTGTAGTTGCAGATCAGATTAACAAAACAATCTGGATGTATCTGGTCTCCCTCTTCTTTACAAAACTGCCTCTCGTCAGCAAGGTTTGTGGGATGTCTGGAGTGCATAGCTTTCTTGACTTCATGCCATATAATCTCAATTGTTTTTTGTCAGGGCTTTGACTGGGCTATTCCAGAATGTGTATTTCATTATTATGAAGCCATTCTAAAGTCGATTTGCTTCTAAAGTATGGGTTGTTGTCACATTTCAGCACCCATCCTCTTGTGTGCTTCAACTGTGTGACAGACTACCTCACTTTTTTCTGTAAAATATCTCGATAAACTTCTGAATTCATTGTTCCACTGAAAATAGCTAACTGAAAAGGGCCTGAGGCAGCAAGGTAGCCGCATATAATGATGTTCTCGCCACCATACTCGGAGGTGGAGATGATGTTTTGGTGAAGGTGTGGTTCTCCAGTTCTCCTCCAAACATGACATTGTGTGTTCCCTTGAACAATTCAACTTTGATTTCAACGTTGGTCTACAGAATATTTTGCAGTAATTCTATGAAGCATATAAATGCTTTTTCGCAAACCTCAAAGGTGCAGCAATATTTTTTTGGACAGAAACCCCATTCATTTTAGATTGGCAGAATGAATCCCATTTTTAGCGATTCTGGGTTACATCTCCTCTTCTGAGTATGGTGGCGGGAGCATCATTATATGCGGCTACCTTGCTGCCTCAGGCCCTTGACAGTTTGCTATTATCAGTGGAACAATGAACTCAAGTTTATTGTGATATTTTACAGAAAATGTGAGGTAGTCTGTCACACAGTTGAAGCACACAAGAGTATGGGTCCTGAAATGTGACAACAACCCACTTTAGAAGCAAATCGACTTTAGAATGGCTTCATAATAATGAAATACACATTCTGGAATAGCCCAGTCAAAGCCCTGAAAAAAACCAATTGAGATCATATGGCATGAAGTCAAGAAAGCTATGCACTCCAGACATCCCACAAACCTTGCTGACGAGAGGCAGTTCTCTAAAGAAGAGGGAGACAAGATACAAACAGATTGTTTTTTAAATCTGATCTGCAACTACAGGACAAGTCTGGTTGATGATATTGCCACTAACTGAGGGTTAAAACCTACTTAATGCAAGGGTGTACTTACTTATGCCCTGCTCTCCTGTGAATGTTATGGCCTTATGACCAATAAAAATATGATAACATGTAAATGTTTGGGTGGAATTAATTAAAGCAGACTCTGATTGTTCCTTCTTGAGATTTCTGGGAAGATCAGACCATGTTTTATGACCAATTTTGACAGAAATGTAAGAAATTTCAAAGGGTGTACAAACTTTTTCTTGGGACTGTATACTATTAGTGTATTGTAATTTAAGTGTAGTTTAAGTGTATTTGTATTTTTAAAGTAATGTGCTAAAGTTTGGTATTAGAAAGAATATTTGAAACGTACTTTAAGTTAAGTATGATTTTAGTATATTAAGTACACTTGTACAAAGTTTGATTTTAGTACCAAAAAGTCAACTTAAAATGTGTTAAAGCTCTACTTAATTATATTTCAAGTGTATTTAAGTATACTATAAGTTGTCCCAAAATAACACAACTTAAGTATGTACTTCTGCAGCATGCTATAAAGTGCTTTCTTATGACCTTGAATTAGATTTGTAGCATACTTCAAATAGTTACACTTAACCACATGTTAAAGTACACATTAAACATCTTTTAAAGTGAATTAGTAAGTATATTTAAAATGTACTTACAGTTAAGTATGATTTTAGCATATTAAGTACACTTCTGCAAAGATTGATTTTAGTACCAAAACGTCAGCTTAAAATGTGTTAAAGCTCTACTTAATCATACTTCAAGTGTATTTAAGTATACTATAAGTTGTCCCAAAATAACATTCTTTAAATACACACTTTTGAAGTATATTTTAAATACAAAAATACATACTTATTAAGTATATTAAGTACATTTTGTTTCACCTGGGTACTTTTTTTAACCATCAATTTAGTGTATTTTAACCTAGGCTTATTTATTCATTATGCTTTGTAACATTAAATAACCTTCCACCTTCCATTTTGTTAATGTATTTTCATGGTAAAAACACCATATTGAAGAGCACAAACAGATCTTAAAAAGGCATGTAAGGCCTTACCTATTACACTTTTAAGCACAATACTGAAGTCTGTACTTAAGTTGTGTTATTAGTGTATTAAGTGCACTTTAAGTGTACTTTTTGGTGCACAAATTAAACATGTAAAAGTGTCTTTAATTCGATAAAAGCATACCACCACCAATGATTTCTAAGTATTATTATTAAATATATAAAAGTATACTTAAAGTGTACTACTCAAGACTATTACTTCAAGAACGTAATTGTGCCTGTAGAAGAACAGGTAGTTGTGGTCTAGTGGTTAGAGTGCAGGTCTGTGGTTCAGTGAGTTGTGGGTTCAAATCCTGGTTGAGGCAGTGGTTGTTGTCTGAAGTGAAGGTGAAAGGAAGGTTCATGTGAATGGCTGATGGTTGTGAACAAGACATTGTACAATGGAAATGAGCAATTCGAGATTACATTAATGTTTTTTTCATATACTTTTGAAATATATTTAAAGTGTACTTAAAATAAATATATTTGAAATGTGCTTAAAGTAAAATCTACTTGTAGTATACTTAAAATACATTTAGAGTCAATACACTTAAAATGTACTTAAAGACCTTGAAATAGATTTGTAGTATACTTAAAATACACTAAACTGCATGCTAAAGTACAAAATAAACATATTTTAAAGTGAATTAGCAAGTATGTTTGAAATGTACTTAAGTTAAGTATGATTTTAGTATATTAAGTACACTTGTACAAAGTTTGATTTTAGTACAAAAAAGTCAACTTAAAATGTGATTAAGCTCTACTTAATTATATTTCAAGTGTATTTAAGTATACTATAAGTTGTCCCAAAATAACACAAAATAAGTATGTACTTCTGCAGTATACTATAAAGTACTTTCTCATGACATTGAAATAGATTTCTAATGTACTTAAAATGCACTTATCCGCATGCTAAAGTTCACATTAAACACATTTTAATGTGACTTGGTTAGTATACTTATAATGTACTAAAAGTTAAATATATTTTTAGTATATTAAGTACACTTGTACAAAGTTTAATTTTAGTACAAAAAAGTCAACTTAAAATGTGATTAAGCTCTACTTAATTATATTTCAAGTGTATTTAAGTATACTATAAGTTGTCCCAAAATAACACAACTTAAGTATGTACTTCTGCAGTATACTATAAAGTACTTTCTCGTGACGTTAAAATAGATTTCTAATGTACTTAAAATGCACTTATCTGCATGCTAAAGTACACATTAAGTACATTATAAGTATACTAACCAAGTCACTTTAAAATGTGTTTAAAGTTAAATATATTTTTAGTATATTAAGTACACTTATACAAAGTTTAATTTTAGTACAAAAAAGTCAACTTAAAATGTGTTTAAGCTCTACTTAATTATATTTCAAGTACATTTAAGTATACTATAAGTTGTCCCAAAATAACATTCTTTAAATACACACTTTTGAAGTACACTTTAAATACAATAAAACGTACTTATTAAGTATATATTAAGTACACTTTTTTTTTACTTGGGAGCAGTACCTTTTGGGAAAATATTTGGAGTTGGCCTATGTTTCATTTTTTAAAAATGTAAACAAACGCTGCCCCCATTAGAATTGCTCATATCTCGGAAAGGGCTGAGCCGAAAAATGTGGCATCACCAGGTACTGACAAGTCAAGGGTAGTGTGAGCAATACAACTGCATGTTGAAATTGACCAAACTGTCCCTTTAAAGCCTGCAGATTGCCGGCAGTGGGAAGACCAGACATCCCAAGTCTGCATGAAGTTCAAGAAGTCTCCCTGATAGTGGCTTCCCGATGACCACGAGTCAGATAAAATACTGCTGATGTTAGACTATGCAAGTTAGCGGTTTTTGTTTTCAATTGGCAATGCGAGCAGAGAACGATAATGACTCGTGCGGCATGTGTGGAATAGGCTTAAATAGATTGCGCGAGCCCACTTCGTATGCCCTGCAAAAGTCCCAGGAAAAATAGTTAGGCAGGGGTATGCAGACTGGACGATAGAAAGGACACGCATATACAAATATTTAAACACTAATGCTGTTTTGTTTGTCGGGGGTGTCGAGGCTCGATAAGCATGACCTGGAAAGAGTTTTTGGAACTTAGGAAGACGCTGAAGACGCACGGAAATGCTGTCGACTTCCTTGGGTCTTTTAGCGTTGCTCTCGACGAGAACAAGTTTCAAATCTCAACAGTTTAAAACTCCTTAGCGATCGCCCATCCATTGATTCTTTTCAAAACTAGACTACAGTAGCCGTGCCTCTGTTACTTTAGACAGGCCAACTTTCCCCCTGCTGGCGCGCGCTCCCGCGGTGACTGATTTAAATAAATTCACAAATCCGACCTTCATGATTTGCTTGCTGCCTACTCATATGGTTAAACAACAAATATAGCAAACATTACAAAAAAAGAACAGACAACAAACGCCGGGCTAAGACAGCCTAAGTGAAAAGGAGAATAGTGGAAGCTCGAGGGGGTTTAGAATGACAGTATCAGAGGAGGATTGGCGCGACTGTCATTACCTACTGCAGAAACACGTCTTCGTCATGGATAAGAGGGTTGTTGAACATGTTTCAAAATGAACACTTCTCTCAACGTCGGCTATTTTTTCTCTTTCTCTGGGAATGTTTTAGGACCTAAACTCAACTTAAATGGACTCACTGAACTACTAGGCTACAGAACTACTGACTGAGCCGCGCCATGCATTGGCTGCCAGCAGATACAAGCGAGGCAACACAGCGTGAGCGCAATCACCTATGAAGTTCAAGACACTTAGGCCTATATTACAATTACAAATTAATTACAAATAATTATATATTTTTAATGTCCATTCGTCCATGGCTTGTAAATTTCGTCTCGTCTTAGTCTCCTTGACGAAAATATATTTTTATTTTCGTCATATTTTGATTTGCTTGAGGCAATTTTTAGTGCGTCATCGTCTCGTCATCGTCAAGGGAAAAGGGGCGTTGACGAAATATTTTCGTCATCGTCGTGGTTGACGAAATTAACACTGGTGCGTGCACACAAATAATGGGCAGGTGCATGTGCGAACCTACGCATACATGCACGTCTGTATCTATGTCTGTATATGTGCTGTGCTGCACGAGTGTGATCCTACCAATTGGTCAGTGGACCAAATGGCATGAGAAATGATCTCATCCGGCTCTCTGCGAAGGTAAGACAGCTGTCAAGCACTCCACTGACTTGAGTCTTTATTAACCCATTTTAGCCTGGAGACGCATATACTGCATACACTGCATTCAGGCTCTTGATATTTGAGGGTTTTTATTTAAAATGTGGGTATGTTACAGCGGAATGAACACATTCTAATGCAAAATGAGTGTCCTAGCTTTTAAATGCAACATTTCACGTTTGTATGTGCTTCGGAGGCTGAGATATTTAGCATTTACTAGGCAGAGGGCACCCTTTCCCAAAAAGGGCTTTGGCTAAAATGGGTTAAGCACTGGCTACATGCCTACGCGTTTTCGACCCATTGTCTTCATCAGGGCCACTGGTCCACTGACTTCTCCTGAACTCTGTCTCACTCAGTGGATATCTTCATACTGTTCTGGTCGGACAGCCTGTGGCCAAAAATACTGAATCAAACCAAGACATCGCAAAACACGCCCACTCAATGCAAAAGCTTGCTCAAGTTGGGTCTCCTAAGGGGGCGTTGTCCCCTACTTCTTTTTCTCTTTTTGAGGTGTTTGTGCAAGACGTGCGCTACTGCCATCTACAGTGCTAAGGGGACTTCATTGATTCTCAACCTCAGGACTCTGAAGGTCTCCTAACCGAAGCTCTCCTAAAGGGGCGTTCACCCGACATGAAGTGAATACCGGAAAAGAAACAAAATGACGCTTCTTGTTAGATCCACCTTCTTTGCTGTGGCCTTTGTTGTAGGCTAGGCCTTTCAATACAGTCCTTTTCAAGCCAGATAAACCACCCACATGGCATCATGTTTTCATGGTCCCTTCACTGCACTTTTTTTCTCAGCGATACTCCCTTCATGGGAATATAAAATGATAAAGATCTATGGGCCTGGTAAGCATTACGACGACAGCTCAAGATAATGCAAGTGATCTATGGGCCTGGTAAGCAGCGATAGCTCAAGATACTGAAATGCAAGTGATGCGGAGATGTAAAAAAAAAATGTTTTTCCCCCAGATCTCTGCATAATATAAACATTGCGGAAAGTCACACCACATGCATCTGTCAGATGAAGATGGTCATGGTGGATGATCAGTCAGCTGAGGACTGGCGGTGGAGAGTGAATCGCAAGCAGCATGACATGAGAGCTACTGTATGTAGGTGCTGTATGAGAAGAGTGGAGAAGAGTAGAGGAGCTGCACATTGTGTTTCTGCATACAGCATACTCCCCCCCCCCCCCGCCCCCGCCCAAGGGACACAAAAATAGGGTACTTTTGCATTTACTGCAAACATCAATTTTATACACAGGCTAAAATTTTACCCCAAAACATTAAAATACATTTAAGGGCCCTGCCGTGGCTAACCGGTAGGGCACTCGTCTACCATGCGTCTGACCCGGGTTTGATTCCCTGCCCGAGTCCTTTGCCGATCCCTCCCCGTCTCTCTCCCCATTTGCTTCCTGTCTATCTCTCGTACTGTCCTGTCGAGAAAATGAAGTAGAGAAAAAAAAACATTTAAGCTCTCTCTCTCTCTCTCTCTCTCTCTCTCTCTCTCTCTCTGTGTATGCGTGTGTGTGAGAGAGGGAGGGGGGTTGAGAAAGAGAAGAGTGGAAAAGGAAAGTGAATGTGACTCGGGAGACATTCGGGCTGCTGACAGGTTTAAGAAGACAAAGCATGCATGATTGAGTGACAAATATGTGTGTGTGTGTGTGTGTGTGTGTGTGTGTGTGTGTGTGTGTGTGTGTGTGTGTGTGTGTGTGTGTGTGTGTGTGTGTGTGTGTGTGTGTGTGTGTGTGTGTGTGTGTGTGCGTGTGTGTGGAGAAGAGTGACAGGGACTTAGAACTTGAATTAGCTGCTATAGGAAGGGAGTGGGATTGTTGTGCCGGCCAGTAAAGGGACCATTGCACAGTTGCACGCAGGGTTAATGACAGGCAGGTTGCATTCCCATGTCAGTCTTACTCACTGATGATGTTGAAGTAATTTAATCTAATTTACAGTGCGACACAACCAAAGTATACATACAGCATATATTCATTTTAATAATTTGCTTTAATTTTGCATTAATACAAAAATACAGGAAAACGAGGCAAAATATGACTTCCCTGCAGCTTACATGATTAGGAGAGGACATGCCCCCCTTTCCTTTGGCATGTAAAGCATGAATGATTTCTGTTTTGACCGTAATTATTACTTTTTATTTTATTCATACCCGGGTCGAAAACCATAAGTGCTATATTTTTATCTTGACCATTTTCAAATTTGGTAAAATGTTTTTTTAGGCCTACTTTAGAAATATGTTCAAGATGGTTCTAACAAAGTCAAGAAAGCCTTGATGAAAATATTGTTCATACCCGGGTCGAAAACGACCCGAAAACCATAAGTGCTATATTTTTATCTTGACCATTTTCAAATTTGGTAAAATGCTTTTTTAGGTCTACTTTAGAAATATGTTCAAGATGGTTCTAACAAAGTCAAGAAAGCCTTGATGAAAATATTGTGATTTAGAGCATTTATTTGCAGAAAGTTACAAGTGGTGAAAATAACACAAAAGATGCAATGTTTTCAGACCTCAAAAATCCAAAGAAGACAAGATGATAGGCCTATTCACTTTAAAACAACATAAAAGTAATGTGTTAACTTGGGAAGAGTTCAGAAATCAATATTTGGTAGAATAACCCTGGATTTTAATCACAGCTGTTATGCATCTTGGCATGCTCTCCACCACTGTGTCTTTCACATAAGCAATAAGCCACGAGAGGTTATCAAGTAAGGGTTAACGTTCGGCGAGAAGGTCGCTACCGTGGAATAGCAGCACGACAGAGAGAATCTTTAGACCCCGACGCGGAGCGGAGGGGTCTTGTTCTCTCTGAAGTGCTGCTATTCCACAAAGCGACCGACTCGCCGAAAGTTAACCCGCTTATTATATGGATATACTTAAATGATTCACACATGGCGGGGACATTTCTTTAGGCCTATTTAATGTTAAGATTGTTGCTGCGCAAAACAAAACAGTGCCATTGTGGAACAGCGCTAGGCAACAGCTAGGTAGCCAGGACAACAGGTGTTGTCTATCACAGCAACTGATTAGAGTCTTGTTGAAAAGTCGCTTTAGCAGTGAAAAGTCTTGTTGCCATCGACAGCGGTCTGTTATAGACCAACCCGTCCGTTATCGAAAAATAACAGACGTGCGAAGGTTGGGGAGCCCCGTTGAAATGAATGGAGCATTCGACCGATGACGTCACACCATATAATAATAGAGCATAACCCACGGACTCAAGTGGCTTATTGCTTATATATTGCTTATATATATATAACACTGTTACACCTAATCGCTGACGAAATTTCTTTAAAAACACGTTAATAACAATTAATTTTATCCGCAACGTTCAGTTGCCAAGTTGAGGAAGTGATTGTGGTTAGGTTACCCCGACAACCATACTGGGCGTGCTTGCATTCGTCGCGCTGCCAGACAGACACTTCGCAACAAAAACTGAGCAAGGGGCGATAAACGCAGCAGGACTGAAACGTCTTTGCAATCACACTGATAGGCCTACCCCAACCACAGATTGTGCAAAGATGTGCTCTTCTTGCAGACCCCCTACCCCAACTGCAACATATTTTCATTACCAAATTAGATGCGCTGGGTCTAACGCGCATAGAATCTTCAGGTGGAAGGTGTGGGTTGATGCCTGATTAAACACGGCTATCAGCCAATCAGAATCGAGAACCGGTGTTAGATATCGCCAAAGACTCTTGAGACAAGAGGGCTTACTCACGTCATAACAGCGTAGTGCGAAATGATGGCGACGGGAGTACGGAAATTTTATTATTCTTCTACGGTCAGTACTGGAAGCATCAGGGAAGCATGCAATGACACTTCCACGAGGGTCGGAGTGTGGAACAGGTCATAGGACAGCGTGAATGTTTGTCAGCTGTCCTTAATTACCCCCAGCAATTACTGCTGACCAACAGCTGCCGTTAATTTGGCCACAAATTATCCATCATGGTGTCGCCCCCACTGACCATGCGCAAGGGAGTACGAAAATTGTATCCATCTCACCCACTGACCAATGACTATAGTGCAAGGGAGTTAATTTTCCCTCCACTCGTGTCCTCAGGCAACGCCCCCGTACTACACCGTGGCCAAAGCATTTTCCCCCAAGAGATTGTTCTTCTGTTGAGTTTCTTTGATATCGCTCTGAAATGATTTCATTCCACCCCCGGTTCAAAGATTCAAGTTGTTGAACTTTGTTTGATGGCTTGTGACCACACATCTTCCATTTGATCACATTTCAGGGGTTTTCCATGGGACTCAGGCCTAGAGATTGTGCTGTCCATGTATCAGGGTATTGATTTGGTGGTCCTCCATCCACACCTTTATTAAACAAGCTTTTTTTTTTAGGATTTTAGAGCAAAAGCCTAATACATGTTAAAACATGTTACACTACTCTACCAAGACTATCAAGACTACCAAAACCGCTAAAAACGAAGATACTACAAAAACCTTTCCGTCAATCAGGGTCCCACTTCTCAAAAGCATTACTGCTGAGCAGTTAGCAAATTAGTAGGTTGCCTATGGGAAATTGCATTGCAGCAAAGTAAGTGCTGACCTAATTGACGCTGTTGAGAAATGCCCTCCAGGTCGTGTAAAAGTTAATTTGGTCAACAAAGAACTCAAAAATGTCAGTGCCACATGTTCACATGGTCAAGTGCACATTGTGCCAGGGCATGCTCTGTGTGGGGGGGACCATGAACTGCACAGTAAATTCTGCAGTGCTCATTTAACACTCAGGGAATTGATTTGACATCATTTGGACTTAAATGAACTCTCTAAGTGTTGAATTAACACAGCAACATTTACTTTGTGGGTGTCAGGGGGGAGCGGAGGAGGTAGGATATGTAGCCTACCTGTATGAAGTGTTGCCAGATTGAGCAGTTTCCCACCCAATTGTAGCCTGGTGAACCAGCGCCACCCGCTGGACGCCAAAATGTTTTGTCTACGGGTGGGTCTGGCCTCGCATAATGATTCAATGAAGCCAGAATGCCATGAATCTGGCAAACCAATTACAACGCAAAGATGTGTTTTGAATCAAAGCGGGCAGGGTTTTGAGGGAAGGTTGTTCTCATCAACAATCTTCGGATGTATTATGCATCGAGGCCAGACTAAATTAGACATCCACATTTAGTCTGGTTTATCAGGCTAACCCAATTGGGCTGTTTAGGATGTCTGTCGGTAAAACAAAGGGTGTTGAGTAGGTTTCTCTGAAGATTTATGGCCATAGTATTCACTGGAATTAAGTTCAAATTGCCTCCTGGTGGATTTTGAGCATTTTTGGGGCTGGTAATCACCTGTCACATCTGGTAACCTTGCCTGCGTGTGTTGTGGTGGCAATGAGGTTGTGGGACTGTCACTACCTTCCCCATCTATGACCTTGACCCACACCTCAGTCACATGATGTGAGGGCCAAACCCGGAACGGCTACCTTAGTCAGGTAGGTGGCTTTAGTAATACCTTTTAACTTGTTGTAACCATCTAGGATGAGGAATGTTGAGAGTGACCTACTTGGCTGACTGAAGGTATACTGTATGTTCATATGCAAAATATTACAAATCATAGTAGCAGCAGTTGTGTAACATCATGAACTTTCTTGTCAGCCATCTGCTTGTTATTGGCCATTTTCTTTACTTCAACCTTAGCCTCTTTGTGCAGATGGATGCGTTACCATTCACGCTTTGTTGAAAAGACTCAACTACATCATAACAACATACTGTAGATATGACATTACCGAAAGCTTTGAGTTCACAGATGTAAGGCTTGGTCATTATTATGTTGGCGTCAGTAGTGTTATGCCATAGCCTCTATGCGCAAAGTTTACAGGTATGTATTGTTTGTGAATGGCTGAGGATGTTTATGTGTCTGTGTGAGAAAATGGTGTCTATATGTATAGCAAATGAGATGTGTACTACAAGATCTATTGAAAAGAAAATAAAGGTCCGCAACACTGGTAAATGCTCCCAAATATTTAATGGCACGACGTTTCGGACTAACCGTCCTTCAGAACATTGCAACACAGACGACAACAAGATCTAAGCTGATGGAACTAAGCAGTCTGATGTGAAAAGAAATATCCCTAAGGGACAATAAAGAATCTAATCTTATCTAAAGGGGTTCGTCAGATTACATAAAAATGTTCAGATGGAAATCATGACCTCTTTATTTCTACATGTCTCACCCAGTGTCTTCGACGGGCGTAGTAACGAGTTGTGGTGGTGCATTTTTTTTCTCTTCATTCCTTATTTCTTAACATGTTACTGCTGCTGCACTCCACTCATTTGCCTGCAATGAAATTTGAGAAAGCCTCATTTAGGGAGCCCAAAAGAGGGGATGCAAATGCACCTCTGCATCCCCATTTCCGGCACCTATGTGTCTGTCTGAAAATATTTCAAAGTAAAAACCATTTGCCTTGTTGTCTGGAAAAAAAGAGGCCTGAATACAGACAGGGTTAGCTTATACCAACAAGCGGGCTATTATTATGGTGAACAGACAAGAGGCGGCAAGCATGGTTAGGAGGATCACAGAAGTATGCACCTGTATGATAAAATTACAGATTGGCATCTGTAGGGAACAATGCTTTCTACGTCCTCCAGTGGAACCAGGAAAGAGAAAATCACTACAAAAACAGGTCCAACCAGGGTTTTTCTACTCACGCCTTCTGCCTGCCTGCCTTGCGCGCCCGTGTGTGTGTGTGTGTGTGTGTGTGTGTGAGTGTGTGTGTGTGTGTGTGTGTGTGTGTGTGTGTGTGTGTGTGTGTGTGTGTGTGTGTGTGTGTGTGTGTGTGTGTGTATGTGTGTGTGTGTGTGTGTGTGTGTGTGTGTGTGTGTGTGTGTGTGTGTGTGTGTGTGTGTGTGTGTGTGTGTGCTCTATAGCCTTGCCGATGCTGAAAGCGTGTCAGTCGTGATTGAGTCTTGAACAGTTGGAGGATGACATGACTGCTCAAAACACAACTGCCCCAGAACGTACAACTTTGGTAAGTTGCTTTTTTTTTTTGCATGTCTGTCTCTGCCATTAAGTGTGCAGTGATAAGGAATAGATATTCATTGGTGTTGACATTAATGTAAACTCACGTGTTACCAACGTGAACACTTTGACATGTATTTTGAGTTCATTCTTCTCTGCTTATGGAGATTGTGATGACAGAGTGGTTTTCAGGTATTCCTTCTGACAACGCTGGTCATTTTTGGTGCTGCTATCTTTAGGTTATACCCTAAAGCAACACATAGTGCACCTTTCTACTGGAAAAAAACGATGTGCACAAAAATGATGTTGTTACCCTACAAGTTGTTGCTGGTAGCGCAGCCAAAACGCTTTAAGCTAATCATGAATATTACAGTGAAAAATGGTCCCATTGCTGTATAAAATTATTGCGCCCATGTACACTGTGTTATGCTACCACCACAATTTACCAAATTACTGAAATGTCAATCATCACCACGGGGGCAAAGTGTGTTAATGATTCTCCTCGACCAATATAAAATCAATAGACCATAAAAATAACATCATTTTGAAATTAATATAAATATCTCGCTGGTGCATTCAGGTCTTTGATCAGATCCGATTCTCTCTTCAGGATTCCAGGATGTGTCTCTGAAAACTGTAGATGCTAATCAAAGTCAGAACGATGCAATCAGTTAAATGTGAGGGAAAAAGGATTGTCACAGGAGATTACTTCAACAAACGTCCCTGTAAATGGCCATCTACATTTTAAACTTGCTGAAATGAATTTGAAAATCACTCTTTTTTGTAAAAAAAAAAAAAAAAAACACAAACTGAATCAGGTCATTGACAAGGCCAATGGCAACTGGAATGACTGAGATGTTTTGAGTAGAGTAGAGCTGGGTAGAGACAGTAGTTAACAAAGTAGGTCACAAACCCCGATGTAGAAGGTAGTCTTCAGCTTGAGGCAAGTGCCAAGACTATCATTTTGACCACAGTGTTAGTCTTGGCACTTGCCCCAATAAAGCTGAAAGCTACCAGCTACTGTACATTTGTAGACGCTCCAGTGACCTTCTTTCTTACTAGCACTTGGTCCTTTCAAGTGACAGACCAGATTGTGAAGTGCAGGAGCGCGGATGGACATTTTTCTTCTTTAGAGGCACCAGTTATCTCTGCTCTGAATCTTAATAACCTCAAGACACCTGGGTTTAGGACATGCCACTTGAGCAAGATGATGGCTGGAGGCCCATTAAAATCTCCGCAAGGCACATGTCAAATTCACAGCAAAGAGTCATTGCACAATGTCACATCACAACATTCCTGACAATACACTCCGCTTGTACAAGCACGACACCATCCGTGAATATGACCTGTTATCTCGACTCGCCCCACAATTACCAGGAGGATGGTAGACTATTGTGTGTTAAAGGAACAGTCCACCCTTTTTTGATTTTCACATATTTGCAGTATTTCCCAGCATTATTAATGAATGTGCATATCATTTTCGTCTATGTGTTTCCACTGCCTAGTTTAACAGTATCCAAATTAAGCGTAGCAATGCAAGTCTATGGGGGCAAAGAACACATCATCAAATGTACTTATAAAGTACTTTAAAATTAATGTAAAATTCACCAGAGTGCAAAACAGCTATTTAACCCTCTGGTTGTGTTACGGTCAAAAATGACCGTTTTGAAACTTCATTCTTAAATAACTTCTCTATTTCTCATCATACACAAATGACACTTCATGATATCCTCCAGCTAACCCATTCAAATGGTCAAAATTAAATACAATGAAATTCCTAAAAAAAATTGTGGAAGATACACCAACTTGTTACATTCATGGTGTTTCGGTCAAAAATCACTGGACCATTAATTTACATCTCCCAAAGTTAAATACAGTTATATTACATTCATTACATACTTTTTTAAGCTTTTCAGAATACAACCATATGTGCCACATTAGTATAGATGTTTACATTTAGTTGAAATACTTGAAAAAAGTAAAGGTGTTCCAAACGGCCTGAAAGCCTCTGAGAGGCCCTAGACTCCAGACCAGAGGGTTAATAAAACGAATTGGTGCAAGATGAGGGGAAAAAAAGCCTACAAATCACTAAAACAAAGCAGAATAACATTTAAATCACATTGGAAATGTTTCAAAAGGATGTCTAAAAGGTATTAATCACAAAATATGAAAATCAGATTTTTAATCAATGTATTATTACCTTTTTTGCGTAGGCGGTCAATTTTGACCGTTAACACCATGAACGTAACCATGTTTCTAACACAACCAGAGGGTTAATCCTGTCCTATGATCATTTGTGGCTTGATGCTAACGCCTCCATTTACTTCCAGTGATTATGCTAAAATATGCTAATAATTCTGATCCAATACATCTAAGTACTGAAAAAACTGAGAAGAAAATTATATGCACAATCATGAATAATGCTTGGAAATACTGGAAATATGTGAAAATCAAGGGTGGACTGTTCCTTTAAAACCAGCAATACAGTTGGAAATTGGCTGGTTAATATTGCAAAACTGTATGAGCAACACAGAGCCTGATACAGTATGTACTGTTTTGGTCCTACCTCAGACACCACAAAGGACTGTAGATGAATCATTGAGGGTTGACAATGAAAGAAGACAATGACACCCGTGTTTAGTTGTCATATTTTCAAGGCAGTGCCTAATGAGTTGCCCAGAGGCGCTTGAAATAGCCTCTAATTACTGTTGCAGTTTAAATTGCTTGTCACGAAACTCTGCAGACTGTCGCTCATAGGCAGTGCAAATAAGTACATTTTATTGTTGTTTTTTTTGCGTGGCTATCTAATGTTCGCTCATGTGCAGTTTTGCATCATTAGCCATTTGGTTGGGTTTCTTTTTTTTTTTTTTGGTAAGATATTTTTATTTGCTTTTTGGGCCTTTCTTTCGGATAGGACAGTGAAGGTGCGACAGGAAGTGACTGTGGAGAGAGATGGGGAAGGGCTGGGAAATTACCCCGAACTCGAACCGGGGTCCCCGTGGGCATGCAAGCCCAAGTGTGGGGGGCTTAAGGTTGGGGTTTTTTTGTGCTGGAACAAAACATACTGCGTTCATGTCCTCTCAGAAAAATACAAGGTGCTTTATTTGCTTTATTTGTTCTACCTACTGCAGAGACTGAACAACCCCCACAACCCCTCCCCAAAACCACACACCTTGGAAAACACACACACACACACACACACACACACACACACACACACACACACACACACACACACACACACACACACACACACACACACACAGAGCCCAACCTTAAAATATTTGTGGGGCCCTTGTAGGCCCCTTCCAAATCTTTGTGAGGCCCTTCCATACATATTAACCCTAACAATAGCTAAAGAATGCTAAACTCTGCCGAAAACCAAAACAATCCCTAACCCAATCTGTAACAGCGGAAATGTATTTACACTTTTAGTTTTACCAGTAACAACAAAACTACCCCAGCAAAAGGGGTCCAAACATATGGGGTCCAGGATTTGGGCCCCATGGAGCAAGGGCCCCAGCATGTGGGTGTGCTCCAATAGCAGTGGCCTCACAAAGGTAGATTGGTGTAGCGCGCACACACACACACACACACACACACACACACACACACACACACACACACACACACACACACACACACACACACACACACACACACACACACACACACACACACACACACACACACACACGGAAGAGTTCCATTTCATACACTGGTGATTTTATATGTGGGTGATTTTTAGTCCACTATACGGTCCACTGGTTGGGAACCAGTTTGCATTTTGGAATCACAACATAGACCTGCTGACCTTGTTTTATTTCAATGTTGTTCATTTCCTGGTCAACATATTCCCAACACTTTGTCTTTCGTAGTATATCTGCCTTTGTGTCACGCATCTTGCATGCTCTTGTCTCAGCTTCTGTATCAAGTTGTCTTGGAGCAGATATGGGGCACCTAAGTCACGCCCTCTACTTCCTGGTTCATGGGGCAGAACGTTGCAAAAAAATGAATGGAAGTGAACGAGGCGAGACGTGGTGGATGTGTGGTGCATAAGTGGAGATCCAAGGTTTGGATTGTTGACGAAAAACCACTCATTTCAAGCCCAGTAATTATTTTTTGACTCCCTCTGCCCCATGAACCAGGAAGTAGAGGGCGTGACTTAGGTGCCCCATTATCATGCATCTTTTTTTCTGAACATCCAATGGTCGGTAGGCCTAAGGGGGAAAAAAGTATCGGAGGGAGTTGGGTAATGAAAAGGCTGCACAATGTACTGTAAGTGTAACGGATTCCAACTAGTAGAGTTCAGCAGTAGAATGTTAGTAAAATCTCCCTCTTGAAGCCTGATACAGTATAGATAGCGCTGAGCTATCTCAGTTAGCTCAGCCGTATTATGCTGTGCTGTGCCATAGGCAAAGCAAAGCAAGGCAAGTTTATTTGTATTGCACATTTCATACGCAGGTGCAACTCATTGTGCTTCACAAAAATAAATGCAAAAATGAAAGGAAACAAGAAAGAAAGAAATTAGAGTCAAAGAAAATTAAAACATTAGGATAAAACATATGGTAAAATAAGAATGAAAACATCATTTAAGCTAGGGGAAAGCATCTGAGAACAGCTTCGTCTTAAGTCTGTAGTTAAAGCTATCACTCGTGGTTGCATTTTTTACATAATCTGGGAGCTGGTTCCAAAGCTTTGCAGCGTAGAAGCTAAAGGCTGCCTCTCCACTCTTTGTTTTGACTTTTGGAATTACCAGCAAATTCTTCTCGTTGACCTTAGTGACCCGGTTGGTGCATACCGCTGAAACATATCCAGTAGATAGGTGGGTCCCATTCCATTTAATGATTTAAACACAAGAAGCATTGCCTTAAAAATCAATTCTGTAGCTTACTCTGGGAGCCAATGCAGCCATATCAAAATTGGAGTAATGTGGTCAAATTTCCTTGTTTTCATAAGAACCCTTGCTGCTGCATTTTGGATTAGTTGAAGCGGTTTGATGGTCTTTTTGGGGACCAATGTGCAATGCCCTATGCACAAATAACTGCTAAGTCAATAAGTCACTTTGTATAAAAAAAACATGTACAAACCCCAACTCCGGTGAAGTTGGGACGTTTGGTAAACAGTGGATAAAATCAAAATGCTATCATTTTCAAAACATTCAATCTATTCATTAGATGGAGAATAGTGAAAAGACAACATATTAAGTGTTAAAACCGAGAAAAAATATTGTTTTGGGGGACATATGTACTCATTTATAATTTGATAAATGCAACACGTCTCAAATAAGTTGGGACGGGGATCAGTAAAATTGAGTAAACATCCAAATAAGATAAAACAACAAAGAAGAACATTTCAAAATGAATTGTACTGACGGACAATATAGGTGTATAGGCTGAGTCACTCAGAATTAAAGATGCAAAGGGAATAATTACCATAGTTATTACATACATTTTTGAATTCCCTTTGATTTACCACGATTGAGTGTATATAAGACATATTTTTGTTACTAAAATCATTGTATAGGTTCATGACATCATGAAATATATATTGGCTGTAGTCTCACTCTAGCACTCCAGGAATTAGAGCTATTGAAAATTGACCATATTAAGAATGCTTAACCCTTTAACGCATAACATGGGTCTAAATAGACCCGGCTGAGTTTAAAATTTCTATATCTTTGTAAGAATACAATTTTCTTACTCAGCACTCCATGAATTCCTCAATTGACTTGTTTTTGTCCCTTAGATGACTTAATTTATTTTTGTTTATTGTGTATTGAAGCCGAAAATATACAACAGAAGTCTAAGGATTAACTGGAGAGACAGACGTTTCGGAGCTAGTCCATTTTCAATGTACTGGAGACATTGAAAATGGACTAGCTCCGAAACGTCTGTCTCTCCAGTTAATCCTTAGACTTCTGTTGTATATTTTCGGCTTCAATACACTTTTTCACACAAGTCTTGTGTGCGCCTCCTTTTTTCCATTATTTTGAGTGATTATATACACTGTGTGCAGAATTATTAGGCAAACATGTTTTTGACCATATTGTCTTTTTTATGCTTATTTTCCAACAGGAATCTATATGAACTTGAAAACCTATCGGATTTAAGCATTCCAGGCCATGCATATTTGTATAAAAATATGGGGCTGTCGTCGAAGGTGCCCAACACCTTATATCAGGTGTGCATAATTATTAGGCAACTTTGTTGTCTTCTTGGAAAATGGGCCACAAAATAGATCTAACAAACTCTGAAAAGTCAATTAACAATTTTGAAGTCTTCTAGAGGGATGTGGCTGTCGTGAAATTGGCAAGACGTTGGTCACTTTACCACAGAATTATGAAATGCATCATTACAAAGTCATCAGTCTCGTAAGAAATGTCACTGGCAAAAATTGAGATGAATTTAAGGTGGAACTACAAAAAAAGTATTACCCTGCAGTCCTATAATATTACACAATAGAAACCTACACCGAGTGTCCAGAAGAACAGGGCATTGAGCACTCAGAGATATGACCAAGGTAAGAAGGGATGACACCAGACAAGTTAATTAAGTCAAGACTGGGTCAAAAATAGAGAGTTTTCAAAGTTAGGCCTATTATGGACTTGGGAAAGTGACTCTTGACAAACAGGGTGGATGAGCCCATGGCTGGATCATTGAGAGGAAGACATTTGCTTATTTTGAAGACCATGGTATTTATGCTGTACTTTGCTGGCATTTGAGTGGAACTCAGGAACTCATGTAAGTGTGCACATTGCTGATCTAGCCATAAACTCATCTACCTGGTCCATTAACAGTCACCTTCACTAGTTCATAAAACCATTGAAAAAACATTTCTTGACCCAGTCTTGACTTAAGTGTGTTGTTGAGTGGTCTTCAGGTTTCAGCCTGTTTTACCTTGGCCAAGTCTCTGAGTGCTGAATACAATGTTCTTGTGGACACTCAATGTAGGTTTCAGTTCTGGAATATAACAGCACTGCAGGTAATAGTTTTGTGGTAGTTTCATCTTCAATTCTTCTAAATCTGGCAGTGACTTTGTGAGCTCATGTCATGTGACACTGATGGCTTTGTAGCATTGCTTTAGACGGATGTGACCAATATTTCAAGACAGCCACACCCCTCTGGAAGACATCAAAATTGTTTATAGTATTTGTGGAGTTTGTTAGATGTCTTATGTGGCATATTTTCCCATAGGAAAGCAAAGTTGCCTAATAATTATGCATATAATATGCATATATGCAAATAGGCTATTGGGCTCCTCCGATCACACCGTATCTATATTACTGACATGGAATGCTTAAATCCAATAGGTCAGCAGTGGTCAACAGTGGTCAAAAACTGTCCGCAGTTTATTTGTTCCTTACTGGAATCCTTTTAAATATATTTTAGTTCCTTACGTGAAACACTTCAGACTTAGGCTATGTCTGCAATAATGGGAACTTATTTATGTGTATATTTATATAAGATACATAAATAACACCCATTTTGTGCATTAAAAACAACCTACATTACAACTTTTAATCCATTAGCTATTAAAATACATTAATTGTGGAAGTTATTACAGTGAAAGATTTAGACTTCCATTAGAAATGAATGCGGGCCATTTTCGATCCATGTCTAGAAATTAGTGATTTAATTCCAACTTCATGTTTATTTGTAAAATAAAAATATAAGAACATTTTAAAAAATACTTTTTTAAATTAAGGACCACCTATGTAATTACTTGAAGAAGAATTATGGGATAAAATGTATTGGTTTTAGAAGTTGTGTGAGAGAATACATGATTAATGCTCAGAAATACATTGGAAATGAATGCGGGTCTATTTAGACCCATGTTATGCGTTAGTGTGAGTCCAATGGCTTATGCATTAAAGGGTTAATGCGTGCAAATGATACAGGGGTGTAACATTCTCCTAAGCACCTGAGCTCACTTGAAATAGACCCAGAAGACATGGGAAACTGTCCTTTGCTTACAGAAGTCGGCAGAAGTTGTAGAAGTCCATTCTTTTTGACAATAATAGAGCATTGCACATCCTGTGCTACAGTGAAAATGGACCATCCAACTTGTGTTAGTGCTAGCTTCAAAAGTCAGCCTCCATGATGGCATGCGGGTGCAGTAGTGCATTGGTTAAGATCTTCTCACTCATCTGTAGAGTTAAATACAGTGCTGAATGGTATAAATGGGTTTTAAACAGCCTGAAAAGCCACTCATTCATTATATTTTGAAGGGAGATCTTCGATTACTGCCACATAGTAAGGTCAAATTGCATTCTCTACTATGTTTTAACAGTTTGGCTCCATCATAAGGACCAGCAGGTGATAAAATGGTGGGATTTTGGTCAAGAACTGTCACACTGTAAGCACTACATAGGAAAACATTGCAAAACATGACAAGGAATACACCCACCATTTAAGCTGGTGAAATCATGTCCAAAATAGACATTAACATTGTTTTTTTATATAAAATCATCTCATCGGTTAATGTAATTAACTGTTAAAGGGACACTGTGCAGGAAATGGTCAAAAAAGGTACTGCAACTATGCTGCTCATTGAAACTGGGCTGCCTATTGCCAAATTTGACCTTTTCATGATAGTTTACTAAGTAATAAACTAATATTTTCTAGTGTGGCCCAAGTACAGTCGTTTTTACAGCTAAAAATTGCTATTTCTGGAAATTCAAAATGGCGGACCATGGAGAAGATCCCTCTTTTCATGTATGAAAACTGCAATTTTTCCAGTCATAATGAATACTTAGAATTTGATGGTGGTGGTAAATATTCATGAAAAAGGTAACATTAGTGAATTGGCAGCATGAATTCTGGAAATAAACAACTAAAAATCTCACACAGTGTCCCTTTAAGTGTTGTCCTTTGTTTTGTTTTTAGTCTTCCTCGACATTTGCTGCCATTTATTGTCCCCGTCCCAACTCTTTTGAGACGTGTTGGATTTATCAAATTAGAAATGAGTACATATGTCCCCCAAAACAATATTTTTTCTCGGTTTTAACAATTAATATGTTGTCTTTTCACTATTCTCCATCTAATGAATAAATAGACTACCCTAATAGATAAATGTTTTGAGAAAGATAGCATTTTGATTTTATTCACTGTTTACCAAACGTCCCAACTTCATCGGAGTTGGGGTTTGTAAGATGTAATGTGAAGATTAAGGTAAAACTCTGACTTGCTTGATGAAATGGGAGTAGTTGCTAATCATGTAATGTCAACATTAGTGCAGCAGAGAGACAAGTATGTAACCTATGACATTGGGACGAAAGGGCTTTGGTTGACACTTTGGTTGTGTGCTTGATAAGTTTAAGTAGAATTCTGATAGTTTTTGAAATGTGCCTCAGCTGTTTGTGTTCAAGGATGTTGTTAACCGTGAAGACTGCAAGATAAATACATACTGCACTTAGTAAGGCCTGGGATATGCTTGCTGTGTGACTTAACTTAGGCTACGTATGGTAACGAGTGCACATCTTATTAAGAACGATCAGAGCATACACACAATACTGGAGGTATCATCTACTGTAGGGCAGGGGTCCCCAACCTTTTCCATCTTGGGGCCCACTGGAACACACAAATGTCAAAAATGATTGATTTTTAGAAAATAATTTCAGGGCCAACTGGGAATACCTTCGCAGCCCACAGTTTGAGAACCAGTGATCTAGGAAGCAGACAGCCAACGTGGCCCTCATTAATATTTTCCCCCATTGTTTGACTCTACCGCAGCCTCAACATGAACATTAGGTCCTTGCGATCTTTTCAATTTTGCACCATGTGCACGTGTCTACGTACCTTGTCAGGTGGTGTCCAACCACGCTCAAGATTGACGTATTATACACTTGGCAACGTGTTTGTGCACGACATGTGCACACAAATGCACATGTCCTGGGCATTAGGTTCATGTTAGCTAGCATCTATCAGCTCCACTGTGTTGAGTGTGATAGAATAATACACTGTATTCCTCTTCAAGTGGTTATTTGGTCAGATTGAAGACAAAGTTGGACAACTGCTATTATGAACTCTAATGTGTATTATTGTAAAGTGGGTTCTGGGCATGTAGAGAGATTCTGGAGGACGATTGTGTATAAGACTTCCAAAAGATTTATTAACCGTTTATCAGCAAATAACAAAGGCTGCTCACCATCTGACAAATTCAGTTCCCTCCAGAGAGCTCTCCCCAGTGTTCCAAAACATTCAACACAAAAGTCCCCACGCTCTATCCTTTCAACATAAAAGTTTAAGTGTTACATTATTTATGATACTTGTGCTGTACTCCTCTTCAGCTTCCAGGTGGTCATATTGTGGTCTTGCAGCTCAAAGGACTTCAGATTTGTGAAGAGCAGTAATGTAATATTAGTGTTTGTTTTGTGTTTGTGTGTGTGTGTGTGTGTGTGTGTGTGTGTGTGTGTGTGTGTGTGTGTGTGTGTGTGTGTGCGTGTGTGCGTGTGCGTGTGCGTGTGTGTGTGTGTGTGTGTGTGTGTCATTGGTCAATAATACGCAGTAGCCTACTACATTGGAAACTAGAAACTGGTGGTACAGCTAGGTTTTGTCAAATGTAGGCACTATAAAATGGGACTCTTTAGGCCCTTTTCCACTGCCTGTTTTTCACTAGTACCTACTATCTGGAATGCCGTGCGTGAACTCGTCCTCACCAGTGAATCAAAAAACAATCATGGTGGCCACCCGATCTACCACCTTGGACCTCTCTTTAGTTTTACACTTTATTACTTTGATATTAAAATCGAAGGCAGAAATCAGCATTGTAGTATCCAAATACGATGTCGCTCAAACTATGTATAGCTTCGATAGATCAGATATCTCTTGGCCTCATGTTAGTCAAAAAGTCTAGTTGGAAAGTAATGATATGTGACAATGCCAAAACCGTAACTCCAACCATGCTCCGGGTAACACGGTTTGTAATGGACACCCAAACCAGGCTGATTTAACACTCGACACAACAAAGCACGGCATGACCGGGTTGTATGTGGCAAAATGCCTTAGGCGCTGCATGCCATTTGCATCTTGTACACACACACTAATCCTCACACTCAACTCGTGTGGCGTATTGCAATGACCTCCCTCATTCTTGAGAAGTGTTCAGCAGCTATTGGAATTTGGAACTATTATGTTTTGTTTTTTACACACTACTTACCTACAGCATATTACTACATTATTGACATTAAATATAGAAATTCTACATGATTTTTTTTTTACTTCCGCCAAGGAGGTTATGTTTTCGGTCACATTGGATTGTCTGTTTGTCTGTCTGTCTGTCTGTCAGTCAGCAGGACAACTCAAAAAGTTATGAACGGATTTTGATTACTTTCATTTGATAAAATGTTGGTGATGATGTGGATCCAGGATTTTTTTCTTCACAATTGATTCTTCACCATTGCAGGATAGAGCGAATGTTGACTTTCCAGTTTCTAACTCCACAAAAACAAAGCTAAAAGGCTTGAATAAAATTAAGTTGCAACATAGTCAAATACTCTATCAAACAGAACGAAGAGACGAGACCGGAGCAGCTCAGATGGGATGCTTTTTCTTTTTAATTCAAGTGCACAACATGTTAGGGACTAACGTTTCGATGGCAAGCCACCTGGACTCTGATGAAAATGGCTTGCCATCGAAACGTTAGTCCCTAAGAAGTTGTGCACTTGAATTAAAAAGAAAAAGCATCCCATCTGAGCTGCTCCGGTCTCTTCTCTTCGTTCAAGATTAACTGCCTCCCTCCCGTTGATGCACCAGATGTAAAAACAGAAGCGCGTGGAACCCCTTTTGTGTTGATTCTATCAAACAGCTTCTTTGGCAGAGGTCTACACTCTCTGAATACATGTCTAGTTTACTTGTATAACCACTTTCTTGTGTTGCATAAGATGCATACAAGGAAGTAGAACCAAAAATGTTGCACTCATATGCATCCATTAAACAGCACCCATCATGTTTTTTTTTCCTGCTTGGCATTCCACATTCCAGAAACCAAGAGAGTACAATATGTCTGATGAATCACCTCTGCTGCATTGTAAGGGTTTTGGTCACTAAAGCCAATGAAGATGCGAAAAACGCCCAAAGGTGCGATGCCACCACGATATAGCTCGCTTTCACTTGGTTCTGTGTACTTCATGTAGAGGAGCACTAAGCAGCATTTTTAAGTTAATCATCTTTAGGAGTTTGCTGATGTGTAACTTCTTATTGAAGATGCTCCCATCCACAGGCCTATTCACTCTTCGTTGAACATACTCCACTATATCATAACAACATTGCTAGGACATTACAGAGAACCTTAAGTAAAAGATTAAGACATGGCTATTACATTTTTTGTGACAGTAAGGTTATAACATAGACTTCGCTTTAAGGGGTTAAGAGACAATTAACAATGACATTCAGAAGGTCAAAGGCTGACCAGTCCCGAAAGGTGGACCTGTCTCCTGAATAAAATGAAAATGGGTGGAACTCGACAAGCATTCCGATGCCTCTGCAGCTAATTTGAAAGTCGGCCATCTTGAAAGTGTTCACTTTCAATGTTTGGCCAGTTTTTGTACCCATTATAGCGTGTTTGCACACAAGGTTGGGTTAAAATCCCCCAATTATTCAAAGGTTAGCCTATTCCACAAACAAAAAGTCAACCATCTCGAAGGATGGCAATCTTGAAAGCATCATCACAAGATTTGGTGGAAATCTGTCCAAACATTCAAGTTATTGCACAAAGACAAAACTAATGCCATGGAGTGAGGTCGAGGATTTCACCCAGCAAGCCTCTGATTTTAAGTCCACCTCTCTAACCATTGGACCATTTTTGCGCCTGTTGAGAAAGTTTTAAGTTTTCACACCCATCCTTAAAGCATTTTACTCCTCAGCGGAGAGCATCTTGACAGGGTCCATCATCACCTGGTACGAAAACACCACAGTGCATGAACGCAATGCACTACAAAGAGTAGTGCATTCTACTGAACGCTGTATTATTGTATCTCTGCCAGCCATGCAAATCATCTAGAGAGTGTTTTTTTTCTTTTCTTTTCTTTTCTTTCCTCAAGCCATTTATTTACTAAAATTCCTCCTAATTGTGTTACTGAAAACACACACACACACACACACACACACACACACACCTTTCTTCTGCACACTTGTTTTGCATCGGCCGTTCATTGCATTACATGTGACACGAAAGTGTCTCTACAGGTAATGTATGTGACAAATAAAAAACCTTGTATCCTTGTACACCCAAGAACACAACGACCGGAGAGGGTTCTTGCCTGTGCATAGTTAACCTGACTTACATAATCTAGCTGCGTGTCACCAAACAACACCCAAGTGCGTTCTGGTTTCCTTATGCAACCATCGCATCGAAGGATCATGAAGATCAATATCATTTATGAACAAATGAGTCGATCAGGATCGCCGGGTGGGATTTTCCGTACATGGGGGTGTTATGGTTCTTCTTCCACCTGTTGTTCTCAGCTGCGACACGGGTCAGGGTTCAATGTGAGTTACTGAAGTGTCCCTTCAGTGCAATTGAGGTCAGGTTGTGAATCCAATCACATGCAAGGATTTTTCATAAGGAGCGTCATTCGAAAACATGTTGGTTGTGGGGGGTTCCCAGATGGTATCATAAAGACGAAGGCGAAACATACATGTTGGCGGGAGTCAGGTGCCGCATAGTGTCAGTCATAGTGCCCACTGGCAGGGCTGCCGCCCAATTTGAACTAAATCCTATTCATTTCTATGGCAATAAATCTACCGAAAAATCTGGCCAATACCCTGGTTTTTACCCTCAGACGGTTCTCCTAAGCAGCCCAATTGGGCGGGAAACAGCCCAATCTGGAAACACTGCCCACTGGAACCAGTGCATGCATTCCTCAGGGCGACAATAAGCTTCAGGGTTGCTGCGTCATCATCCCAACTTTCTCCTCTGTCATGGAAAGTACACCAGATAGCCTACCCTCACACTTAGTGCTACTTGATCAGATTACACAGGAAAGTCCTGCAAATAGAGTCTCTTCGGCTTTGACTGATAACACTAGTATTGTTTCAAACCATGCCAATTACTTCACTTTCCCTACATTTTTTGGGCTGTATTTTCTATTCTTTTTGTCTGTGTTTGTCACTAAAAGGGCCACGTAGTGTAACTCTCTTTTTTTGTATTTCTTTTGAGCGATTCAATGTTAATTAAACACTGTTTGCAGAATATGGATCATATTCAAATTTAGTGTTAATTTCAACTGGTTGCTTGTTGAATTAACACTGCAAAGCCATATAGGCATGTGCTTTAAAATAGTGTTAAATTCAACTCTTTACATGTGAATTCAACACCTAGAGAGTTGAATTAACAACACCAAATTGCTTGAGGCCATATAATCTCAGAACAGTGTTAAATTAACACTGCATTTTCAACGGAAGTGGTTCTTAACACCTGTAGGTGCGCCAGAGATCGCAGGGGGTGCAAGGAATTTTGTTTGTGTTGAGGTTGTGACCAAAATTGTGCTTGGGAACATTATAATTAGGCCAAATCAAAACCAAATTAAAATATGCTTTGATCTACATTTAAAGTCATCTAGGTATAGATGAATTCATTAATTGATTAATGCAAGAATTGTTGTAGCCTATTTAGTGCGTATAGTATACACGTATAAAAGTTTTGGTTGGTGGTGCGTGACTTGTCTTGAGCACAGGTAAGGAGGTGCAAGAACTGTTCAACTGTGTACCTGACTCTCAGGGAATGAGGAAACTAATGCCAAACTGTTCCAAGATTTCACCTCCGCATGCCTCTCGACAGCACCTGACACTTCATTCAGCATATGAATCGTGTGCCAGCGAAATTTGGAATTCCATTTGACATGAAGGAGTTCCTGATCAGATACGAAATTAAAGATAAAGAGATAAATAGCATGGCTGCATTCATTTTCTTCTCACGTCTCCTAAGCTTATCATGCCAAGTGAATACATTTTCACCTTTAGTTGGAGAACATTCAGTTTAACTCTCTTTTTAAATTGTATTACCTCCGCCAAGGAGGTTATGTCATCGTCCGAGTTTTTTTTGTGTAGGCCTACGTTCGTTTGTTTGTACGTTAGCGGTGCATTTCCTATCCACCAGAGGGTGGAGGTAGGCTACACATGCTCTCTGAGTGCATTTCCAGTTAACTCTGAGACCATTGATAATGATTGTGTTAAAAATGAAATTACCTCAAAAATAGGGAACATAATTAGGCCTACTAAGTTTTAACACTTTTATGATGATTGTGCAACAGTATTTGAGCGTAGGCATTAGGCAACCGTACAATGCGTCTAAATGCATACAGCGTGTCCTAAATACATGTAGGCCTATAGTACAAAGTTTACTATATAAGTCAACATACAAAAGACCGTTTTAAAGCAGGCAGGACGTAAATGTGTGGGTTAGTCTTTCTGAAATGTGAGATGCATGCCGATATTAAACTATGGAACAGACATGGTTATTGTGGTTGCATGTCATGTCTGACATGTTCTCGATGGGGAAACATTTTGAGAATGAAAATGTCCCAGACATAGAAGGAAGTAGACCCATTGTCTGTTGAAAACTAAGGCATGAGTTATAATAGCTGGGTGAGGTGGAAAACATCGGCATCTCTCATTAAGACGCTGTCGGCACATAGTAGGCCTATGTGGATATTTTTGAGAAGGCAATTGGCCTCGGACTCTCATTTACATGTTAAGAGATTTAGAAATCCGTTTTTTTTTTTTTTTTTAAATATCCATTTTGGGGCTAAAATGCAACTGTCACAATGACACTTTTTATTTACATTTTATTGTTTTTATATATAGACTAGCCTATAAATACGTAATGTCTTATTTTGCGTTGTTTTGTTCATTGTTCTGGTTTGTCTTGATGAGCCACTCTCTGACTTGAATGGATTTGCCCAAGTGCCGGGCGAATAAACAGAGTTAATAAACAGGCATGTAAGCCTAATGGCAAAACAGATCCAATGCCTTACGTCAGTGATTCTCATACTGTGGCCGGTGGCCCACTGGTGGGCCCTGAAGGTATTCCTAGTGGGCCTTGATATCAGTTTCTAAAAATCACATTGTTGTGCGTGTTGTTGATATGTTTGAGCTTTATGCTTATTGTATCAGAGGTGGGCCCCGAAAGATTGTGAAAATTTCAAGTGGGCCCGAAGTTGGAAAAGGTTGGGAGCCTCTGCCTTATGCCTTTTTGTAGGGCCTACTATAAGAATAATTGTGATGTTCTTTCATGTGGACAGGTATGGCAGTATCCAGGGGAGAATCAGTCTTCTTCATAGTTATCTGTTGCGTTTTGGCCACAGGAGCACTTTATGAATCTGCTTTTTCTCAGGTAGGCCTAATGTTGAATGTTGTAATTAATAGTGCCTTTTCATAAAGCAATATTGGGTACAGTAACCATTACCCTTATTGACTTATGGAAGACAAACATTTTATAAAGCCATTTTCATCCCTGGTTAATATTATACTGAGTCCACATGTGTACATGCTTCCTTATCCTAGCTCACAGAGAAACATGGAATTCAACTCCACCTTCGAACAAGACGTTCCAGTACGTATTCACATCCTTAAAGTTTAACTTCACTTGTAAAACAAGTAGTGCATTGAATTGCTACTATGCTCTGAAGTCAGTGTTCTCTACACTAGCTAAAGCATTTTTTGTATGAGTATAAATAAAATTGGCTTATAATGAACAGATTTTAATTTAATTCCTCGTTCTTTTCAGTTTCAGGGGGCTTGAGGTTTACACTTGAGATTGATGTAAACGTTTCGAGCACAGATGTCAGTGATAATCTGAAATCTGTAGTGGGCAATTTGAGTTATCCCTTGCAGTTGCAAAGTGCTAACGTCACACAGCTTGAAGTCTCTACCGGTAAGTAATGGTTGAAAATCTGGGACATTGGGTGCGTTTGGGGCAGCCATGGCCTGATGATTAGTCGGTCTTTAATATTAGAGGGTTGCAGGTTCAAATCTCACCCTTACCTCTCCCTACACCTCCATCCATAGCTGAAGTGCTCTAGAGCAAGGCACCTAACCCCACATTGCTCCAAGGACTGTTAGCCATTACCTGTAAATAACTGTAAGTTCCAGTGTCAGCGGAAGTGTAAGTGTGGTGTAGTGCAATGTAATGTAATGTAGTGTAATGTAAAGCGTAATGTAAAATCTTATTGTAGGCCTATGGATGCCATACGAAATCTAAAAAAAATTAAAAAATTACGTAGCACTTTATAATAACCATCTGCTGTAAATAGTTAACTAATGTTTAATGGTGGTTTATTTTGCAATAACATGTTAAATAAACCATTTGTTGATCATTTATAAACGATTTCTTATGATTAAAAAAAATTGCAATGATTGTTTTGATTGTAGTGTGTTCACCAAATGGCACTGAGTACGAGTGTCGCTGTGAGGAGCAGTATTTTCTCTTCTACAACACCTGCGCTACCTACGGTGCGTGTGATGACATAGTGGATCAGACATGTGGATGCATCAACTCCCTCCCATACACCTCATCTCTGTGCCAAAAAGGTATGTCCACATACTGAGCGGATTCCAATATGCGGTGTCACGTCCTCGCTTGCTGACTTTCCTCCATGTGGCCTCGTCATGACAAGCCAATGCCCATTACTCGGTCCGTCAAGAGTAATGGGCGTTGGATTGGTCAATGACAATCACATAGAAAGAAAGAAAGAAAGAAAGAAAGAAAGAAAGAAAGAAAGAAAGAAAGAAAGAAAGAAAGAAAGAAAGAAAGAAAGACCGCCTGGGAAACACCAACTTCCATTGTTATTGTGACCCAGCACTCTGCAGCACACAAATGCACACAACAAAATTGTATTCATGCCTCGCCCGTCACGTGCAAGTGGGCAGCCCCCAATGGCGCCCCAAGGGAGCAGTGCGGCACGACAGTGCCACGGTACCTCAGTCATGGGGGTGGAGTTAATGACTTCCCCCACCAACCTGGCATATCAGGAGTTGAATCATCAACCTTTGGGCTACAGGTCTGGGACCCTAACCACTTACCCACGCCGAACCCTTGGAACCGGCTCTATGGGAAGACGCGTAACCCCTTAAGACACGGCATTATAAATTAGCTGTTACCAGAATGGCAATGACCAAGTCATAATGTATTACTAAAGGCCCCGTACACTGTCAGAGTAGTGTAGCACTATAGTAGTTAACTTTCAATGTCTATTACAGCGTGCCACAGGAGGTACGGCGTGCATTAAGGGGCTAGACAGTATTCATGTTTCACTTCATTGCACAGTCTCCTTGTAGTGACCCATGCCATGCAGTTATTCATTCTCTCTCTCTCTATCTCTCCCCTCCCCCCTTTCTCTCATATACTATAGATGTCTGCGGTCAGTCGCAAATCTGTGGTCCCAACTCTAACTGCACAAACGTGCTAGGAGGACATTCCTGCTCTTGCTGGTCTGGGTATAACACCACAGATTCCACCTGTGAAATCAGTGAAAGTAACCCATGCTCAGGTGAGGTGTTCTTCCTTGCATGTACAGTAGGCCTACCGATGATTACTGAAATAACTTTTTTCTGCCAACTTTGAGAACCATTTCAGTGTTTGCTTCTTACCTGAAGAGGGTTCTGAATAAGTTCTGGACTATACAGTATATCATGAAAGTGAATACACCCCTCACAGTTTTGCAGATTTTTGAGTATATCTTTTCATAGGAAAGCATTACAGAACTTTCACTTTGACACAATGATTAGTGACCTTTTAACAACATATTTAACCGCTTACATTTCTTGTTCACTCACAAAAAAACTAAATACAGCCATTCATCTTTGAACATGTACTCACAAAAGTGAGTACACCCCAGATTAAAATCCGGTAGAGAAGGGGCTATGTTGGCTCGAATCGTCTCGAAATGAAAAGGGATGACAAGGGAGGTCATCAGTGTGCGTTTCAACCTTTCTTTGCATTGAACTTTTACATTTTGAGTCTGCATCTGGCTTAAATAGATTGGTGTGAGATTTGAATGCAATCCTATGGAGAATATCATGATCTGCTTCAGTAGTCACAGTGCATGTTGACATGCATGTTTCTTTTAGGTGTATTTCAGATTGCCAATGTTAACAGCATTCATGCATCCCCAAACCATGTCAGTCCCACTACCATGCTTGGCTATTGAGAGGATAAACCTTCTTTGTAAAACTCACTTGTTTACCACCACACATGCTTGACACCATCTAAAGCAAATTTGAGATGAACAGACCAAGGATATGGATCACTGGAACCATGTCGTGTGATCTGAAGAGACCAAGATAAACAAATTTGCTTTAGATGGTGTCAAGCATGTGTGGTGGTAAACAAGTGATTTTTACAAAAAAAAGGTGTATCCTCTCAGTAGCCAAGCATGGTAGTGGGACTGACATGGTTTGGGGATGCATGAAAGCTGTCAACATTGGCAATCTGAAATACACCTAAAAGAAACATGCATGTCAACATGCACTGTGACTACTGAAGCAGATCATGATATTCTCCATAGGATTGCATTCAAATCTCTCACCAATCTATTTAAGCCAGATGCAGACTCAAAATGTAAAAGTTCAATGCAAAGAAAGGTTGAAACGCACACTGATGACCTCCCTTGTCATCCCTTTTCATTTCGTTTCATTTCGAGACGATTCGAGCCAACATAGCTCCTTCTCTACCGGATTTTAATCTTGGTTGTACTCACTTTTGTGAGTACATGTTCAAACATTAATGGCTGTATTTTGTTTTTTTCTGAGTGAACAAGAAATTTAAGCGGTTAAATATGTTGTTAAAAGGTCACTAATCATTGTGTCAAAGTAAAATTTCTGTAATGCTTTCCTATGAAAAGATATACTCAAAAATCTGCAAAACTGTGAGGGGTGTATTCACTTTCGTGATATACTGTATGTGGGAACTTAGACAAGGATTCATGTCCTGTTTATAAATAAATAAAATAGCAGTAACACTATTGGAATTGGAATGGGACACAGACTTACCATTCCACTGCACAAAAACTCTGATAAATGCAAATAGCCTAAATAATATTGAGGGTCCTTGATTGCATTACCATCAAACATTTACGTTATTGACACTCATCCTTTTCACTGTTTAACACTGACTGACATGTGACTCAGACTTGACTTGGACTCTAATCTTTTTGGACTCTGTCTTGTCTCTGACTCGAACCTGCTACCTCAGGTAACCCATTGTGTTTGTGATTTTCAGATGTCAACGAATGTTCTGAGGTACCTAGTGTGTGTGGATCCAACTCCAACTGTGCCAACACCAATGGAGGATACAACTGTTCCTGCTTGAATGGATACCAAGTGACCAATGCAGGCCAACCCATAAGTGCCAGCAACCAATGCACAGGTGATTGGGAAAAGGATATTACCTTAACCCTATCCAGACTGGGGGGGGGGCTAAAAGTGCCCGCACCAACTTTGATGTTGTATAATTCCTTAACGACTTAAGCTATGACTACGAAACTTGGTGACTTTTCCTAAAATTTAGTTGGCTACAGTTTAGTACCAAAAAATTATGTTTATCATTTTTGCCGTTGCCATGGCAGCGGTTTTCTGACAGGTATGTCTGACCGAAAATCACTGATCTAAGTCTCATTATTGTTCCTTTTTCATATTTTTTTGTTATTTCCATTAGCGTCAGACAGCTTTGTGAGCAATAAAGTGGTCTGAAGCATATAATCATTAAAATTTAAGAGCATTACCTAAATTTGATGGGAAAGACATTATGGCGAGATTTTGGGCATTATAATCAGATGATGTCATAATGACGTCATAATACCAGATAATGACACGAAAATTATGTCATTCATAGATGTCCATATGTAGATCATCTCCCCAAAGTTTGGTGGTCATACCGTATTCCGTTCATGAGTTATGAGGGGGGGGGTCAAAAGAGCCCCCCCCCCAGGCCCAGGAATGCCAAAAAAGCCCAGTCTGAATAGGGTTAAAACACTGTTAAAATACTATACTTGTATACGTAAATGTAAAAAAATGTTCATAGTAATATTGTCTGCTATTGCTTTTCAGATATGGATGAATGCCTCCAGAGTCCACCAGTCTGTGGTCTAAACTCATAGTAATTGAATTGTTTGCTATTGCATTTTAGATGTGGATGAATGTGCCCAGACAGCCATCTGTGGTCCAAACTCCACATGTAGCAACACAGCAGGAGACTACAGTTGCACGTGTCAGAGTGGATACAAAGTTACTGACCCTAGTCTGAAGAGTAGTGCTGACAACCCCTGTACAGGTAAGAACATCATGTCACATTGTTTTGGAGGAGATGGGGAAATGACCCTATCTGTCTATCTGGTTACTTGTCCTTTGTATGCGTGCGTTTTGTCTGTAGGGGGTTTCAAACACACCAAGTCGTACACACATTCTTCGGCAAATACAGACACACTCAATATCATGTGCAGCTACCAAGGACATATTACAGCACGGGCCTAACAGGGTCAGTCCCAGAGGCCCAGGAGGCAAGGGGGGGCCAAAATCCAAGCCTCCAAACTACAAAAAAACACTTCGTTCTTATAGTACAATCATGTTTTTAATATTGTGTTAAAATGTATTTTCAAATTTTATTGGGGAGTAAACCCCTAAACACCCAACAACAAAAGCTCTCTTACATCTTCGGTAAACATCCAAATAATTTCGAACCTTGAGACTCCATGAAGGGATGATTTTCTGATTTCTGGATTTTGTTTGTTTTTTCGTTTGTTTGTTCTTTAAGAAAAGATCATTGGATCTGCTCTGGTGCAAGTGCCAGCTGTCAAGTCATTCATTGAACTTTTGCTCTTTAGTTTTTCTTCTTCTTTGGATTGTGTCCACGTATAGATGACACACTTTGATGTTAGATGCTAATCCTTATAGATTTGTATATCTGTTAGATGACTGATAAGTGAAAAGAACTGGGAGGGTAATTGTCAAGTGCTGTCGATTTAGCCGCACAATGATTTCCCAATTGAACTGAATGTGGGCACTGATGGACTTGTTGTAAATAGCTGATGTGAATGACAGAATTAAAGCGTGCTCTATTTTTCCTCATGATTTTCACATTGCTTGCAGAAATACTTTACTACAATATTGGAGCACAGATCAACATATCAGCTGACGCTGTGGATGAACTTCGTGCCATTTTGAGTAATCTCTCACTGGGTGCCCTGATCGAAATTAGTGATGCCGATATCACAACAGGTAAGGAGTGAAGATGGATCAGACATCAATAGAGCACAAGAATCAGAATTGAGCTTTTTGGTTGTAAGAAAGTTTTTTTATTGCCTACATGTGTATCTTCTCAGCCCATTTTGTTTGATATTATCTCTCACTGACTCTGCCTTTCTCTCACGTCTCTCTTTTACATACAACCAGGGCTCTAAATTAACACACGCCAACACGCCAAACACGGGTGAAAATTCATTTTGGCTAGTAGAAAAAAATACCTACCCGCCAATTTGGCTAGTAGCGCCCGAGTACAGTAACTTATGAACGGTAAACCGCTGCTATTACGAACGTTATAGGGCGAGATTTCCTACATTACCCATGGACACTAGCGTCACGACGTAGCCTCCCACCGTGGGCTTTCCAGTGCATCGAGCGTCAACTCCATGCTGTTGCGCGCACCAGGATTGAAAACATTTCAGACGACCAGCCTTCTGTCAGCTAAGCTGCGCTCACACTATTCTGACAGGCAGCTCTCCTCCTATGCTCTCGTCGCTTTCGCTACAACCCTTTTAACGTCACTACTGCCATTATTACTATATGAACCTTGCTGTAACAGGCTGCATTTTTGAAGCAGCGAAACCCTGACCGTTTCAATAACAGGACTTACGCAGATTATGCATAGCGCTACTTCTGTTGTGTAGACTATGTTTTGTGCGAGTGATGAGAATGTGGCGGGGGTTAGAGCAAGGTTCTGTGTGTTGGTGAATGCTAGTAGTAATTGTAAATAGTGACGTTAAAAATGAGTGGTTGTGGAACGAAATAGCGACCGCCGACCAGGGCAGAGGAGGAGAGCCGACTGTCAGAGTAGTGTGACCGTAGCTGTCAGTTCAGTTGTCTTCTGAAATGTTCAGAGTCGTGGCGCAACTAAGTTGGAAAGCCCACGCCATCGGAAAGAAAAAAAAAAGCAACCAACGACGAAGCTGTGGAAGTAACAAAGGAAGCGAAGATTCCCGAGATATTATTTACTTTTAATTAAACTAGGCTTCTTGTCATTTTGTTGCGCATGGTAGAGAAGAGCTCCTCCTCTCTCCTCTCATTTTCCTCTCATCTCCTTCCTTGGGGTGTGCGTATGTGAGGTTTTGTAGTGTTTGGCTGTGTGCTTGGTTACTGTATGTTAAAGGTCTGTTATGTGAGTGGCTTGTGTGATGTGATTCAGCTGTTTTCAGAAGAATTTAACAAAAACTAATCAAATGAATTAGGCCTAAGTAATGAAAGTAAAAAATAAAGCAGAAGTTAAAAAACAATGAAAAAATATATAGCCTATAATATGCTTATTATGTAGGCATATAGTAGGCCTACCCTATGCAGGCCTATAGTGTATCTGTGTTGTAGAAACAGTTGGACAAAATGACCATTTAATTAGAAAAAAAATAACTAGCCTAATGCATAGTTTATTTTGGCGAGATTAAAAAAAATGGCTAGTTGAACTTCTGTTTGGCTGGTAAGAAAAAATGTCCACTAGCCAAATTGGCTGGTGGTGGAAAAAGTTAATTTAGAGCCCTGCATACAACACACGCAAACACATGCACACGCACACACACACACACACACACAAAGAGTCATTTGGCTTTTCAACTTACCTCTTATCCTAAGTTATATAGTAAATGTTTTCTCATTTTCATGCCGCCAGTGTGTTCTCCCAACGTCACGTCGAGCGTCACCTCATACCAGTGCAGGTGTGAAGATGAGTTCTACTGGCCTTGTGACAAGTGCAACGCCTATGGACACTGTGATGACATCGTCAATGACACGTGTGGATGCATAAACGCCATCCCTGATGACGGGCTGTATTGCCAACCCATAACAAGTACATGAAAGAATATTCTATTTTATTTGGTTGTGTGCGCTGTATTTTATTCACCAAGGATAGCTTCCGTGAATAGTTTCAAACTGCTACCACACTATGTAGGCCCAACCTTATAAAATGTAACTCTTGAAATAAACACATACATTGCATTTTCTAATTAGGGCATTACAATAGCACAGAAAATCAGAACGTTCAATGAATCAATCGTTTACGTTCCACTTATGCCGAAGTCCCATCATTATAAGGAAACACACTCCAGTTGCTTACATGTTGTATTGTGTCATGCTGTGTCATGCTACTGCATGTTACACTACATGATGTTGTTTCGACTTATATTCTCTACTCTCCTTTCAAACTCTCTTATTTCTGTATTAACAGACCTAACTGGCTGCCCAGTGCCACCAGGTAAGTCCAGTCTGAAAAGTGTATTGTTGCACCTGTAATCATCCTGATTGTCCTGATTATGTCAGAATGAACACGGATGAGTTTTATGTTGTACTTCAATGAAAGAGTCATTTCCCAAAAGAGTTTGTATACATCTGTCCAGATTATGACATTTTTTTCATTTTTGTATGTCAACAGATGAGTGTGCTGACAATTCAACAATCTGTGGCCCAAACTCAGTCTGTAACAACACTATTGAAGGCTACAACTGCACATGTTGGACTGGATACTTGGTTACAAACACCAGTCAGATAAGCAGTGAAGAAAATCCTTGTGTCGGTAAGGTACCCTGTGTCAAAAACAAAGTCCTACCCATGTTTAAGTGTGAATATAACCTATAGGCCTACCATCACAGCTGGCAGAGTACTCCAGGAAATCACCGTACTGATCAAATAACTTCATGACATCGACGACATGCAATGACATACAAATGACTAGTTTCCCAAACTGGCACTGTGGTAATATGTTCACATTGCGAAATGATGGTACTGTTTTCATTTAAGAACAAAACAGACAATCAGTATATGTGTATATGGGTGGTTGACGTTTAAGGGCGTAACGCAAAAAAAAAAAAAAAGTTTTTCAAATTCCTGAAAAAAATGATGGATAAAAATTGGAAAAAAATAGAAAAAAATAAAGCACTTAGTGGTCTGTGGAATTTCACCTTATTTTTGCCATTTTTGGGAAAATGTGTCCTGCATCAACACATAGCATAGGCATGTCACACCGCAGGAAAATGGAGTCACACCACAGGGAATTCACTGCATTATGGCCATTTTAATCCTTTTGTATACATGACTGACATCTGAGCTCATGCTAACTTGATAATGCTATTGTGTTTAATCTTAATATGTGTTTTCATTAATAAATGAAATTTTTTTTCCTCCTATAAGAGCAGTCACACCACAGGACACCATAAAATGAACCTAAGCATTGCGTGACAGAAAGATTGCAATATGAAGACATATTAAGAGGTTAAGAGTCACCTTAAACTTCCACAGCACTCTCCAATAACTGAGGTACTGACTGGTTAGGAGCCAGTCTTTAAGACCCTTGTAGTTGGCCTTGCAGCAGCCCATTCACAAACATTGACATACATGTCACCCCTAAGGACGCAATTTGTGTTACGAAATTGAACTTGTAGTTAATATTACTGTCTTGAGTTTTTTCCACATTCACATATCTTAATCTAAAGTTAAGATTTATGCAATCATGCCAAATGCTTCATACATTATTCAAAATGTTGTTGGTTAATTTATATATATATTATTATATATATTGTTTCATTAATGTTACAGTCACACCGCAGGAAATTTGACATATAAACTTTTACATAAATCTTAACAAAAATGTTTCTTCTCATCTAAGACTAATATGAAACATTATGTACCACATCTTCTTTCATTGACATTTGTTTTTTAAAGGAAAATAACAGTTTTGTAGATTTTTAACCAATGTTACGAAAAAACAAGGCATCACGTATCCCACCCATATGTGGACCAAAGCAAAACTGTGTCAATAGCAATGGAGGCAGCAGCAGCTGTGTCTGCTTGAGTTGATACCAAGTGACCAATGCATGCCAAAGCATCACTGTAGCGAAGGGCAGTAGAGTTGCCCAGCCGGGACTCGAACCTGGACCTTCTGGGGTTGTAAACTGGGGCTCTGACTGCTACACCAAAGAGCCAGGTTCATTGGCATGACAGTCTGAACACACCCACAACCCTAGTGATGGTCACTCCATCACACTGCTCTTCGCTTCGGGAAGCGCACCCGTGAGCTTCACACACTGATGGTGTCCCTCACGCAACTGCCCATCATGCTTCTCCCATCCAGTGTGCCCCATCATCAATGATTCACCCATCACTGGGGTCCCTCAAAACGGGGTCACCAATCCTGGGGATCCCTCTCATGGAATTATGCCTCACACACAATGGGTGCGCTTCTGATGGCCTCACGGTAGCCATCCCACTTCTGACACCATTTGTAGCGAAGGAGTAGAGTACTACTCCTACCACTGCAAAGTAGAGTTACCCAGCCGGAACTCAAACACAAACCTTCTGGGGTATTAAACTGGGGCTCTGACCCCCCAAAGAGCTAGGCTAGAGCTAGAGTAATCATCAGTGCAGAGGTATATACCCTAGATGAAATGTATAATATAATGTGGCTGATTTATTTGCTTTCAGATGTGGATGAATGCCTCGAGAGTCCACCAGTATGTGGTCCAAACTCAGACTGCAGCAACACCATTGGAGACTACAGTTGTACGTGTCAGAGTGGATACAATGTAACCGACCACAGTTTAAGAAGCAGCCCTGACAACCCATGTACAGGTAAGATTGTTTCTGAAAAGTAATCAAGAAAGGTTGTTCCTTATGAAGGTTGTGTACCTAAGGTGATGAGTTGTCTTTGTGTTTTGTAGATGTCAATGAATGTTCAGAGGTACCTGATGTGTGTGGACCCGACTCCAACTGTGCCAACACCAATGGAAGCTACAACTGTTCATGTTTGAATGGATACCAAGCCACCAATGCAAGCCATCCCATAAGTAACAGCAACTCATGCACAGGTATTGTACATTCAAACTAAATAGCTAAGATAGATACTTCTACAACTGTTCCAAAAGCATTCGATAAAACATTGTAACTATAATCTTTCAGATGTGGATGAATGTCTCGAGACTCCAGCAGTCTGTGGTCCAAAGTCAGACTGCAACAACACCATTGGAGACTACAGTTGTACATGTCAGAGTGGATACAATGTAACCGACCACAGTTTAAGAAGCAGCCCTGACAATCCATGTACAGGTAAGCTTGACGCTAAGGATGAGAAGCACCCATATTTAATACTTATTTTTTTCCTCAACATGTCTGAAGAATTTCCCTAAAGCATCTGAATAAGTAACCTGGTTCTCACCCGATAGTTGAGCTCACGAAGTTTAGCGAAGATGCACGAAGCACGAATGGTCTGTGTGAGAGCCAGGCTACTGAATAAGTGGAGTAAGGCTGTTTGCATTAAGGACAAAGGAAAGAAACATAACCCTTGTCTATTTTATGTGTACCTAAGATAACAGGTTGTTTCTGTGTTTTTCAGATGTCAATGAATGTTCAGAGGAACCTGATGTGTGTGGACCCGACTCCAACTGTCTCAACACTAATGGGAGCTACAACTGTTCCTGCTTGAGTGGATATGACATCACCAATTCAAGCCAAGCTATAAGCGGCAGCAATCCATGCACAGGTAATAAGCATACAGACCACAAAATAGATATTACTAGAACCATTTGAAAACACACCTGGTAAAATGTTGTAAACATCATCTTTCAGATGTGGAGGAATGCCTCGAGACTCCAGCAGTCTGTGGTCCAAACTCAGACTGCAACAACACCATTGGAGACTACAGTTGTACATGTCAGAGTGGATACAATGTAACCGACCACAGTTTAAGAAGCAGCCCTGACAATCCATGTACAGGTAAGCTTGATGCTAAGGATGTTAACAGGGCTCCAGACCAACATTTTGCACTGGTTGCACTGGTGCGCCTAAAAAATTTTTTTAGGTGCACCAGCACAAAATTTAGGTGCACCCAAATGTTTTCACCACCCCATACACACACGCACCTCAGCTTTAAAAAATCATTAAAACTAATAACAATAGCAATAATAATAGCAACAATAATCATAATAATAATAATAATTATTATTATTCTATTATTGTTGCTATATTTTAAAAGACCTGGAGCCTTTCATGTGCTATAAGTTAGTCTTCCAAATGTGCTCCTTATAAAAGACAGTCTACTGGCAACCTAAGTAACACATCTGGGCTACAAGCAGTTTGGCTGGTAGAAAAGACCAAATGAGTAGCCTTTTAGTCAGTATGTGTTTGACTAGTAAGATCAACATACCAGCCTTTTCTGCAATAAGGCTATGCACACGACACAAGCACAGAGTTACAATATGAAGATGGATGGATTGATGGATGGATGGATGGATGGATGGATGGATGGATGGATGGATGGATGGATTTTTTTTAACAAACCCTGCTAAATGATGTATATCTATGTAATGATTTTAAATTTCATTAGACACAAATAGCCTAGCCTATGTTTACAGTGGAATCTGAGGTGAATTGGGTTTTGTCTATTTTCCCGTTTTTGAGCGCTCTACCGCTGCATAATGATTGTGGTAGGCTATATTAGCAAGCGCTAAGAACAGACACAACAGCACTAGTGCGCTCGCTCGCTCACTCTCTCTCGCTCTCTCTCTCTCGCTCTCTCGCTCTCTCTCTCTCTCTCCCCCCGTCTCTCTCGTGCTGTCTCGAGGTGCATGAACGATGCCTTGCCGACTGATAGGCAGTATGTAGCCTACCCTAGTCGCTATCAAAAAACTCTCACAGAAGTCCCGACAGACTAGCGCGTCACCTGTCAACCAACTGTTGTTTGGCCAGCTCTGCACAAGGCTGAAACTTATCCGCACCCGTCTGCGTTTTTGTGTGGCAATGTTTAATATCCGCTCAAGCCATTTAGTTTTTCCCCGTGATTGTGACTCTCTCGTGTTTAAAATATCCTCGAGTCATTTAGCTGTTTTACCGTGATTGTAACTCTCTCGTCCGTTGCAAAACTCGCTGGCACATGTGAACTCGGATAGTTGAGCGAAGTCGAACATTCTATTCTGAAACGTCGGGCTGCCTGTGAACGAGGAAGGGGGAGAAAGCTACCGGTAGTTCAGCGGAGTTGAAGGAATGACTGCATCGACACGCTTTATTGTGTGATGATGGGCCACTTAGGGCTGAGTACCGATCAGAATTTTTCGGTTTCGGTTCCGGTTCCAGAACCTACGTTTCAATGCCGGTTCCTGACGGTGCCATTTTCGGTTCCTAATTTATAAACACTGAACGAAATGTTTAAAAATCTCAAACGACCACCGAGCCTACCTCATTATCCAGTTGAAGTTCCCGGGAATTTATTTTAAATTGAGAACTACAATCTAAATCCAACCCTATCCATTTCGTGGGTGTGCATCTTTGCATCGGAGCATCAGGTCATAGTCATACAGTCGATGTTCATGGCAATCGCACAGACAATCGTGCGAATTTACCTGATTACAAACTGAACCAGCATGAAGTTTTGCATCAGCCCCAGACAACTTGAGCGGCAAAACAACAAGGAGAAACTCATATTTCATTTTTTACGCTGCACACGCTCCTTTTAAAACATGCCCTGTGTGAGGGGATTTTCCTCGCGCAGGGACTGTTAAATGGAAAGGCATGGTGTACTGTCTGACCTGTCACTGCCGTCCCGTTGACTGTCAGGATTTGGCCTGTTGAAACTTTTCCAACTTTGTCTTTAAAATCAGGCAATTTTGCAGTTTTTTTTGTAGCTAACAGGTATGCTGTTCTTGCAAACACTTTTAAAAACAAGAAAGGTCGCCACATTCCGCCCACTTCACTGATCACTTCACTGTGAACGTGATAATGTCACTATTTCAAATACTATTTGATTATGCTATCGTATATTTTTGGATAGCGGCAACTGTGTAGATGAGGTTAATGAGCATATTAGCTAACATTGGTGGCCCTTTCTATCGTGTAATTTGGAGATAACGTCCAGCATGTCCAAAATCTAGTTTCAGCACAATTCGCCAGCGAAAGGCTCCCAATTCCGCCCGCTTGATTTCAGGTCACGTCGGAATTTCCGTTAGCCTACTGTTATTCCTTCATGCTGTTTTGCTTATTTCGTTCACACTTGTAGTCCTAAAGCGAAACAGGGAAGCAGCCAGGGCGAGTTTTTAGCCAGAATGTCGTCGTGAAATTAAAGTTCCTTTCATGCTGCCGTTACGACGCCCCTCATTACAATGCTGTTTATGGCCGTTTCACTCAGTTTTAAATGTCATCACCGTTTCAAATTGTATGCATACAAACTCCGTATCATGTCGATATCCATTCCTGACTTAAACAGTGGATACATAATTAACTATCATCACTTATAAGTAGGCGGGCGGATTTGGGGAACGGGCGGAGGCGACTTGGCTATAGCTTGTTACGCACGCAGTGACTCTGTTTCGAGTTCTTTGCATGGTCCGTAATTATAGGCTACCAAACGGAAAAAAATATCCACATAGAAGAAATCAAGTCTTCAGTTTCAATAACCCACGCTACTGCGTTCCGTGGCACAAAGAAAGTCTCTCGCGGCCAAAAGTGACTGAGCTCACCTGATGCTTCTGATATGAGTTTACATTTTATTGACATGAAATGTAAACTTTGCAATGATTCACGGTGTAATCCAAAAAGTCAGAGAATGCGCGCACCCACCACTAAAGGGAAAAGGTCCCCAACACTGTTTGATTCATGGTGGAGTGAACAGTGTTGCCGACTTTTACTTTCCTCATACGCCGATGTAACCATCTGCTTGAGAATGATGGAATGCTTTGTTTGCACACCTCTTGCTGTTTCTTGGCTCGCAGTGGCTGTGTCGAAGACAAAGTTTGAATTCTTTGCCGTCTGCAAACGCTAGAAATAGGCTACTCTTCTCGGTAAACCTACACAAATTAAAGATGGGCTGATGGTAGTTTCTCTCGTAACAGCGTTAGTATCCATAGATGATCTGAAGACCTGTTTAAAAGGGGGTTGTAGCCTACCAGCAGTCTCTGCAAGCCCGAATGATCACAATTAATGTTACCAGATTTTTTTGCCAGAAGCGACTGCCGTTCTGACTGTGTTAACGTTCTGGGGTTATGAATGCGAAATGATAACTGACATGATGCAAATCTCGGAACCGAAACGTGGAACCGACAGCCAAGGCACGTTTCGATGCCAAGTAGAACCTTAGCCTTTCATTCAATTCCATTAAGGAACCGAATTTCGGTACCCAGTCCTAGGGCCACTACTGTAGAATGACTATTAATTTTATGTCCATTAAAAAGGTTGTTTGATAATTGATTTTGTTCTACTGATGACTGGTCGCACCATTGAAAAAAATGGGCGCATATGCGACCAAATTGGTCGTACTCTGGAGCCCTGGATAAGCACCCATACTTCAGTGTACTGTCCCCACAGGTCTGAAGAATTGCCCTTAAACATCTGAATAAATGAAGTACGGCTGTTGAAGGATGAAGAAGAGAAAAATCACCATGCTTAATTGATGTGTACCTAAGATAACAGGTTGTGTTCGCGAATTTCAGATATAAATGAATGTGTTGAGGTACCTAATGTGTGTGGACCTGACTCCAACTGTCTCAACACTAATGGGAGCTACAACTGTTCCTGCTTGAATGGATATGACATCACCAATTCAAGTCAAGCTATTAGCAACAGCAATCCATGCACAGGTAATACGCATACAGAACACAAGATAGATATTACTAGAACCATTTGAAAACACACCTGGTAAAATGTTGTAAACATCATCTTTCAGATGTGGATGAATGCCTCGAGACTCCACCAGTCTGTGGTCCAAACTCAGACTGCAACAACACCATTGGAGACTACAGTTGTACATGTCAGAGTGGATACAATGTAACCGACCACAGTTTAAGAAGCAGCCCTGACAATCCATGTAGAGGTAAGCTTGACGCTAAGGATGAGAAGCACCCATACGTCATGCTTCTTTTTTCCCAATATGTCTGAAGAATTTCCCTAAAGCATCTGAATAAGTAACCTGGTTCTCACACGATAGTTGAGCTCACGAAGTTTAGCGAAGATGAACGCAGCACGAAGGGTCTGCGTGAGAGCCAGGCTACTGAATAAGTGGAGTAAGGCTGTTAGCATGAAGGACAAAGGAAAGACACATAACCCTTGTCTATTTTATGTGTACCTAAGATAACAGGTTGTTTCTGTATTTTTCAGATGTCAATGAATGTTCAGAGGAACCTGATGTGTGTGGACCCGACTCGAACTGTGTCAACACTAATGGAAGCTACAACTGTTCCTGCTTGAGTGGATATGACATCACAAATTCAAGCCAAGCTATAAGCGACAGCAATCCATGCACAGGTAATAAGCAAACAGAACACAAAATAGATATTACTAGAACCATTTGAAAACACACCTGGTAAAATGTTGTAACCATCATCTTTCAGATGTGGATGAATGCCTAGAGACTCCACCAGTCTGTGGTCCAAACTCAGACTGCAACAACACCATTGGAGACTACAGTTGTACATGTCAGAGTGGATACAATGTAACCGACCACAGTTTAAGAAGCAGCCCTGACAATCCATGTACAGGTAAGCTTGATGCTAAGGATGATAAGCACCCATACTTCAGTGTACTGTCCCCACAAGTCTGAAGAATTTCCCTTAAACATCTGAATAAATGAAGTAAGGCTGTTGAAGGATAAAGAAGAGAAAAATTACCATGCTTAATTGATGTGTACCTAAGATAACAGGTTGTGTTCGCGAATTTCAGATATAAATGAATGTGATGAGGTACCTAATGTGTGTGGACCTGACTCCAACTGTGCAAACACCAATGGAAGCTACAACTGTTCCTGCTTGAATGGATATGACATCACCAATTCAAGCCAAGCTATTAGCGACAGCAATCCATGCACAGGTAATAAGCAAACAGAACACAAGATAGATATTACTAGAACCATTTGAAAACACGCCTGGTAAAATGTTGTTAACATCATCTTTCAGATGTGGATGAATGCCTCGAGACTCCACCAGTCTGTGGTCCTAACTCAGACTGCAACAACACCATTGGAGACTACAGTTGTACATGTCAGAGTGGATACAATGTAACCGACCACAGTTTAAGAAGCAGCCCTGACAATCCATGCACAGGTAAGCTTGACGCTAAGGATGAGAAGCACCCATACGTCATGCTTCTTTGTTTCCCAATATGTCTGAAGAATTTCCCTAAAGCATCTGAATAAGTAACCTGGTTCTCACGCAATAGTTGAGCTCAAGAAGGTTAGTGAAGATGAACGCAGCACGAAGGGTCTGCGTGAGAGCCAGGCTACTGAATAAATGGAGTAAGGCTGTTAGCATGAAGGACAAAGGAAAGACACATAACCCTTGTCTATTTTATGTGTACCTAAGGTAATAGGTTGTTTCTGTATTTTTCAGATGTCAATGAATGTTCAGAGGAACCTGATGTGTGTGGACCCGACTCGAACTGTGCCAACACCAATGGAAGCTACAACTGTTCCTGCTTGAGTGGATATGACATCACAAATTCAAGTCAAGCTATAAGCGGCAGCAATCCATGCACAGGTAATAAGCATACAGACCACAACATAGATATTACTAGAACCCTTTGAAAACACACCTGGTAAAACATTGTAACCATCATCTTTCAGATGTGGATGAATGCCTAGAGACTCCACCAGTCTGTGGTCCAAACTCAGACTGCAACAACACCATTGGAGACTACAGTTGTACATGTCAGACTGGATACAATGTAACCGACCACAGTTTAAGAAGCAGCCCTGACAATCCATGTACAGGTAAGCTTGGCGCTAAGGATGAGATGCACCCATACTTCAAACTTCTTTTTTCCCAACATGTCTGAAGAATTTCCCTAAAGCATCTGAATAAATAATCTGGTTCTCACGCGATAGTTGAGCTCACAAAGTTTAGCGAAGATGCATGAAACACGAAGTTTCTACGTGAGAGCCAGACTACTGAATAAGTGGAGTAAGGCTGTTTGCATGAAGTACAAAGGAAATAAACATAACCCTTGTCTATTTTATGTGTACCTAAGAGAACAGGTTGGTTCTGTATTTTTCAGATGTCAATGAATGTTCAGAGGAACCTGATGTGTGTGGACCTGACTCCAACTGTGTCAACACTAATGGAAGCTACAACTGTTCCTGCTTGAATGGATATGATATCACCAATTCAAGCCAAGCTATAAGCGGCAGCAATCCATGCACAGGTAATAAGCATACAGAACACAAGATAGATATTACTAGAACCATTTGAAAACACACCTGGTAAAATATTGTTACCATCACATTTCAGATGTGGATGAATGCCTCGAGACTCCACCAGTCTGTGGTCCAAACTCAGACTGCAACAACACCATTGGAGACTACAGTTGTACATGTCTGAGTGGATACAATGTAACCGACCACAGTTTAAGAAGCAGTCCTGATAACTCATGTACAGGTAAGTGTAAAAGTTATTGAGCATGAGGACTGAAATATTCACAATCGGGCAACCAGTTATGAAAGAGAAATTGTGCAAAGAATAAAATCCTTGCACGGGAGCTCCAGTTATGTCAGAGTCATTGGACATGAAAATAATTGAATGTGATTGTATAATTAATGACTGCATAAATCACATGTTACGATCAGTCTCATAAAATCGTTAAATTGAAGTCAACCAGAGAAGGATTCACAAATTTGCCTTCACTTTAATGGTTTTAGGACACTAATCGTAACATGTAATTCATGCAGTCATTGATTAAACAATTGATGATTCCATGAATCCATACCTACATATTTGGAGCCACAAGTGCGAGGATTTTATTCTTTGCACACAATTTCATTTATATTTTTGATACCCCAGCGTGAGGTGTTTAGCCTACTCCTCTTGCGTTATTCTTACACTTTTAGTCCTCACCTCCAAATGTACATTACCCCTACATGAGTGCTGCCCTCATGCGAGGGCTTTGGTCTTCATGTCCAATTATTCTGACATAACTGGAGCTTCTGTGTGATGATTTCATTCTTAGTACAATTCATCTTACATAATATGTTGCCCGAGAGTGAGGATTTCTGTCCTCATGCTCAGTAACGCCAACATAATTGGTGACCCGTGTGAGGATTTTCGTCCGCATGCTCAATAATTCCAACATAAGCTTGATGCTAAGGTTTAGAAGCACTCACATGTCTGAAGAATTTCCCTAAAACATCCAAATAAATGAAGTAAGGCTTTTTGTATGAAGGACAAGGGAAAGACACATAACCCTTGTCTATTTTACGTGTACCTAAGATAACGAGCTGTTTCTGTGTTTTTCAGATGTCAATGAATGTTCTGAGATACCTAGTGTGTGTGGACCCGACTCCAACTGTGCCAACACCAATGGAAGCTACAACTGTTCCTGCTTGAATGGATACGACTTCACCAATTCAAGCCAAGCTATAAGCGACAGCAATCCATGCACAGGTACTGTACATACCGTAGCAATAGCCAGTCCCTCCAGGATTTCGCGCTGGGATTTTGTGATTTTTGCGGTCAAAATGTCTGATTTTGCGGCGGCATTTTCTCATTTTTTGCAAAGATTTTGCGCCCCTTTCTGGGATTTACAGAATTAAAATTGGCCAAAACAATATCAAAATACATAGCCTATACAGACTTTACACCCCCACCAATGACATGTCATAATACCATAACCAAAAATACAAATAAAGAACTAAATGGCAAAAATAACAAACAATATCGATCGCAAACTGCATGAGGGTTTGATTGACAGTTGAATATGACAGCAAAGGTGCGCAGCGGAAGCGCTTTCACTGTAGGCCTAGATGGATGGAGGCGGAGCTGGTGTGTGCAGTGGACTGGTGAGTGGACTGATGCTGAAAGTTTGTGCTGAGTGAATGAGTGGACTGGCGGGGAAACTGTGGTGCGTTGGGTAGTGGAACATGCTAGCAGGCGCCTCGCTAGATGCTGTGGATGTCATGGAGGGACTGTTTTAAAGGCAAAGTGTGGAACACCTCGTGGTAGCGTCGCCCGCGACGACCAAAACCGTCCAAACTTTCCCCCTTAAGTTCCAAACCTTCCCCCCAACAAAACCCGACACAACAAAGTTCATTTTAGCCATGCTCAAGTCCAGAATCAGTAGGCCTATTGCGTGTGCGTCTATGTGTGTGTGTCAACGAATGCGAGTGCTCCGTTTGCGCACCCCAGAGAGAGAGAGAGAGAGACACTTTATGCGCTTGCTGTTGCCAATGCTGTCCGTGCGCATTCACAAACGGAGCGGTGAAGAGGGGAAGAGAATTCACATCCTCACAGGGACAAATGGGAAAATTTGCGGGGAATATGCGGCTTTACAGGAATTACGCGGCATCGTGAAATTATGCGGAATATCACTGAATTTGCATGAATCCACGCGATCGCTGAATCGCGAAAAACTGGAGGGACTGAATAGCCAAAGTAGACATTGTTAAAGTAGCTACGTTATTATTTATTACCAGACTATATCACAAGTTAGATATAGTTTAGAGACCACCTACGTTGTCAGTTCAGTAGATCAGTTGTATTCAAACAAACTACCTTCCATATGTTGAGAAGTATGTCATCATCTTTCCATCCCTTCCCGCTCTCGGATTGGCTCCCTACCTCAGGCTAGCGCTTTGGGATGAGCATCTATGCTGACTTTCAGATCTGAACGATGGTGGAAAGCAGCATGGGATTTCACAACCTAGGTACATTCTGAAAAATTTGCGATTATATTTCAGATGTGGATGAATGTCTTGAGACTCCAGCAGTCTGTGGTCCAAACTCAGACTGCAACAACACCATTGGAGACTACAGTTGTACATGTCAGAGTGGATACAATGTAACTGACCACAGTTTAAGAAGCAGCCCTGACAATCCATGTACAGGTAAGATTGAATCTAATGCTGAGAAGCACCCATACTTCAGTGCATTTTTCTGATACGTCTGAAGAATTTCCCGTAAACACCTGAATAAGTGAAGTGAGGCTGTTTGTTTGAAGGAGAAAGCAAAGAAAAATAACATTTCCTTAATTGATGTGTACCTTAGATAACGGGTTGTGTCTGTGAATTTCAGATATAAATGAATGTGATGAGGTACCTAATGTATGTGGATCCAACTCCAACTGTGCCAACACCAATGGAAGCTACACCTGTGGCTGCTTGAGTGGATATAACATCACCAATTCAAGTCAAGCCATAAGCAACAGCAATCCATGCACAGGTAAAGAGCATACAGATGCAATACACAAAATAATCACCATCATCTTTCAGATGTGCATGAATGCCTCCAGAGTCCACCAGTCTGTGGTCCAAACTCATAGTAATTTAATTGTTTGCTGTTGCATTTTAGATGTGAATGAATGCGTCGAGACAGCCATTTGTGGTCCAAACGCCACGTGCAGCAACACAGCAGGAGACTACAGTTGCACTTGTCAGAGTGGATATATAGTTACTGACCCTGATCTGAAGAGTAGTGCTGACAACCCCTGTACAGGTAAGAACATCATGTTATTTTTTTGCTGGAGTGCCAGCTGTCAAGTCATTTATTTGGCATTGTTTTTCTTCGTCATTGGATTGTGTCCATGTTTAGATGACACACTTTGATGGGAGATGCTAATCCTTATAGATTTGCATAGCTGTTCGATGACTGATAAGTGAAAAGAACTGGGCAGGGTAATTATTCAAGTGGTGTCAAGTTAGCCATACAATGATTTTAAAATTGCACTGATTTAGGCCGCTGATGGAGTTGAAAATAGCTGATGTAAATTACATAATTAATGTGTGTGCTATTTATTTACTGTACTCGTGATTTTCACATTGCTTGCAGAAATACTTTACTATGATTTTGAAGCAGAGCTCAACATAACGTCTGATTTGGAAGAGCTTCGCGCCATTCTGAGTAATCTCTCACTGATATTGGATGGCCAGTTAGAAATTACAGATGTTGATATCACAACAGGTAAGGAGTAAAGATTGATTACAAGTAGAGCAAATGAATAAGCTTTTTGGTTGCAAGACAGTTTTTGATTGCCAACTTTTGCATCATTTCAGACCATATTATTCGATAAGATCTCCCACTCACTTTGCCTTACTTTCTTGACTCTCTTTTACTAAAACGCACACATGCAGAAACACACACACACAAACACACACACACACACACACACACACACACACACACACACACACACACACACACACACACACACACACACACACACACACACACACACACACAGTACAAAGTGGCATTTGGCTTTTTGACTTAACTCTTATCCTCTAAGTTATATTGTAAATGATTTTTTATTTTCATGTCGCCAGTGTGTTCTCCCAATGTCACGTCGGGCGTCACCTCATACCAGTGCAGGTGTGAAGATGAGTTCTACTGGCCTTGTGACAAGTGCAACGCCTATGGACACTGTGATGACATCGTCAATGACACGTGTGGATGTATAAACAGCATCCCTGATGATGGGCTGTATTGCCAACCAATAACAAGTACATGGAAGAATATTCTATTTTTTCTTTTTTGGAGACATTTAATTTCAAGATTCTGTATGTCCATAGTTTTGGAAATACATACCACCTAATAATGTTTAAGTCAGCTCGTGTTATCCAAAGAGCTTAGTAAGTTTTACAGAACTGGAAGCCGGCATGGAGATTTAAAGATGCTTTGTTCGTTATCCAAAGAGCGTCATCAGTTCTTTGGTTGATGTATCAGAAAACACTATAGTTATACGGTCATTATACAAACTATACAGTAATTAGGCACATTTTGGGTAAAGCAAAAAAAATAAAAATAATAATAAATAACCTAGATCTTGCAATAAATAACATTAGAGGGTAGTAGGGGGGTCGCAGCAGGTTGGAATGAAAATAATTGCTAGACAAAACAAACAATTGAATAAATTAAACGGACACTGTGCAGGAAATGGTCAAAAAAGGTACTGCAACTATGCTGCTAATTGAAACTGGGCTGCCTATTGCCAAATTTGATCTTTACATGAAAGTTTACTAGGTAATAAACAAATATTTTCTAGTATGGTCCAAGTACAGTCATTTTTGCAGCTAAAAATGGCTATTTTTGGAAATTCAAAATGGCGGACCATGGAGAAGATCCCCCCTTTCATGTATGAAAAGTGCAATTTTTCCAGTCATAAGGAATACTTATAATTTGATGCTGGTGGTAAGTATTCATGAAAAAGGTAACATTAGTGAATAGGCATGGTACGGTTTGCGTTGCAAACCGAGACCGTACGGTTTGCATGTCACGGAACGGGGTAGTGGGCAACCGCACGGTGCCCACGGTTTCAAAATGAAAAAAAAATAGAGTGACCACCGGCGGACGACGCTATTAAAATCCTACTACTTTTACAAGCATAAAACACAAAGACTACGTAGGATATTGAGTGTGGAAAGACTGATTTCTATCAGCCAACTGAAAGACATAATGTAACAGCATGCGCCAGCTGACTAGGCTACAGTAGCCTACAAGCAAGTGCAGGTCGGTCATCAGCGTCACCCTCTCCCCCTCTCTCTCCACGTTAGCGCAAGTGACTGTTCCCAGACTTTATGCTGACCATTTTAAATTAAATGAACATGAATTTACAAACAATGACAGATTAGCAGAACAAAGTAGACTATGACTTACGTTACATTAGCCTAGTGTAGGCTATATCCACGTGGCATTGAATGGGGATTCCGGACGGCAAAATGCGAGATAATTGAACATATCCATCAGATTCACTGTGCTGTCCTTAACTGCAATCAACTGTAGGCCTAATTATATGTAGCTAGTTAAACTCTGATGGACGGAAGGGGACTTTGTGCGGTTGCCTAGTTAACATGTAAGGGTTAACGTTCGGCGAGAAGGTCGCTACCGTGGAATAGCAGCACGACAGAGAGAATCTTTAGACCCCGACGCGGAGCGGAGGGGTCTTGTTCTCTCTGAAGTGCTGCTATTCCACAAAGCGACCGACTCGCCGAAAGTTAACCCGCTTATTATATGGATATACTTAAATGATTCACACATGCGGGGACATTTCTTTAGACCTATTTAATGTTAAGATTGTTGCTGCGCAAAACAAAACAGTGCTGTTGTGGAACACCGCTAGGCAACAGCTAGGTAGGCTAGCCAGGACAACAGGTGTTGTCTATCACAGCAGCTGATTAGAGTGACAAAAGACCGGACCCCCTGCGGAGTGATATGAAACATTCGCTTTAGCCACTGACTTGTATACAAGCCAGTGGCTTTAGCAGTGAACGTCTTATTGCCATTGACAGCGGTAGCCAGGAGGACAACGGGTGCTGTCTATCACAGCAGCTGATTAGAGTCTTGTTGAAAAGTCGCTTTAGCAGTGAAAAGTCTTGTTGCCATTGACAGCGGTCTGTTATAGACCAACCCGTCCGTTATCGAAAAATAACAGACGTCCGAACGTTGGGGAGCCCCGTTGAAATGAATGGAGCATTCGACAGGTGACGTCACAACCATATAATAATGATGTTTAACACTAGGATAACATTTGACTGAAAAGGCTCAGCTTCACAGGAGTTTTGTGAAACATTCTTGTGCATACACTTCTAAAAAAAACGATCTTTTAAAATTATTTGTTACCTTAACTTTCACATTTTAACATAACATAACCCTATCACTTGTTCACTTAAAATTGAATTTGACTTCTGATTTTACTTCTATGCTTCTCACGGCCGGCAGTTTCATGATAGGAAGCAACTGATTCATAAGCGCAAAACTCGCAGAAAGCGGTATCAAAATAAAAGTCCAATTCGTTCTCAGTGTGTCATTAACCAAAATAGTCATACTACACTGACCTAATGGTCCAATTACCTACAGGAGTGTAGCCGTTTTATTTTTACACGTCAAATGTGTTATAGCATGTAATATTTGAATATTTGTCAACTTAAAAGTTAGGACTTAGTTCTCCCTTTTTGTGAAATAAATGGAAGCATGTTAAAATCATTGATATCTTTCCTCTTTCAGTTGGGTTAAATGAAGTCAAATTCAACATAACCATGTTAAGCTTACATTTTCATTCAAAATGTTATATAATACATTTTATTTAAAAAAATTTTTTTTTTAAAAAACAGAACCGTACAAAACCGAAAACCGTGACCTTGAAACCGTGATATGGACCGAACCGTGACATTTATGAACCGTACCACCCCTATTAGTGAATGGGCAGCATGAATTCTGGAAATAAACAACTAAAAATCTCACACAGTGTCCCTTTAAATAACTAAAGTACACCAAAATATGCACACAAAAAAATAATAAACTCAACAATATCCCCATTAGTTACTGTCTAATCTTTGAAATGGCCTCGTTTACATACCGTACTCTACACTGGTATATTTATCAAGGTGGCACAGCCCACGTCAAGGGGTCCTTTGAAATCAACTGATATATGGGGGACAAAGTTTAGGAACCCCAGTATTATACTATAGTATTCCGGAAAACATCAATTAGACAATTGATAAAGGTCCTTACATGATGAACAAGATGTCTTTCAACCTCCGGAAAACATCAATTAGACAATTGATAAAGCTCCTTACATGATGAACAAGACGTCTTTCAACCTCCAAGAAAAACTCCAGTTGCTTATGTTGTATTGTGTCATGTCACTGTATGTTATAGAGTGCTACATGATGTTGTTGTGATTTATGTTCTATATTTTCCTTTCAAACTCTCTTATTTCTGTGTTAACAGACCTAACTGACTGCCCAGTGCCACCAGGTAAGTCCAGTCTCAAAAGTGTATTGTTGCACCTGCAATCATCCTTATTGTCCTGATTATGTCAGAATGAACACTGATGAGTTTTATGTTGTACTTCAATGAAAGAGTCATTTCCCAAAAGAGTTTGTATACCTCTTTCCAGGTGGTAACATTGGTCTCATTTTTGTGTGTCAACAGACGAGTGCGCTGGCAATTCAACAATCTGTGGCCCAAACTCAGTCTGTAACAACACTATTGAAGGCTACAACTGCACTTGCTGGAATGGATACTCGGTTACAAACACCAGTCAGATAAGCAGTGAAGAAAATCCTTGCGTCGGTAAGGTGCCCCGTGTCAAAAACAAAGTCCTACCCATGTTTCAGTATGGATAACCCTACCAACACAGCTTGCAGAGTACTCCAGGAAATCACTTTACACTACATGATATTACACTACACTACATTACATTACAGTTGACAGATGCTTTTAGCCAAAATGCAACATGCCATAGAGATACCCTGGGTCTAGGACAGCTCAGGCATTAGTGCTGTAAATACTCACAAAAAAGAAGCATCTCTACCTGCTTCTTGAAGGTTCAGAGATATGACCCTAATCTTGCTGCATCTGGAAGTTTGTTCCACCACTGAGGGACAATGACAGAGAACAGTCTTGACTGAGATTGCTTAGAGCGAGTAGGCGCATGGCTAAATGGTTTGTGTTGAAGGAGTGTAGCTCTCTGGCAGGTACTATGGCCTCACTATGTCCGTCAGATAACCTGGAGGCATTCCTGAGGTGGTTTTGTAGGCAAGGGTCAAAGCCTTGTGCTTTATCCAGACCGCCAGTACAGCTCGACAAATAGAGGAGTAACATGGGTCCTTTTGGGTTGAGTGAATACCAAACATGTGGCCACATTCTGGACCAAATGCTGTTTTATTGCAGAAGCAGGTAGACCTGCCAAGAGAGAGTTGCCAGTACAGCTCGACAAATAGAGGAGTAACATGGGTCCTTTTGGGTTGAGTGAATACCAAACATGTGGCCACATTCTGGACCAAATGCTGTTTTATTGCAGAAGCAGGTAGGCCTGCCAAGAGAGAGTTGCAATAATCCAGACGGGAGATGACCATGACCTGATCCAGTAGTTGTGTTCCATGTTGGGTCAGATAGGGTCTGTTTTTCTGTTTATTGAACAACACAAATTGGCACTGACTGATGTGGTGTGTTTGGAGAATGACAGCTGGTCATCAGTCATGACACTAGGGTTTTGGCAACTTTGTTTGGTGCCACAGTGGCAGAGCCTATGTTGAGGTTGATGTTGTGACAGGTTGACTCTTCAGCTGGGATCACTAGGAGCTCTGTCTTGGACAGGTTCAGTGGTAGGCGGTGTTCCTTCATCCATGTTGACAGGTCGGTGAGGCAGGTCGAGATGCGTGCCGAAACTGTGGAGTCATCTGGCTGGAACGTCAGGTGTATCTTGCTGTCATCAGCATAGCAGTGATAGGAGAACCCATGTGTTCGAATGACATTTCCCAGAGAGGTGGTGTACATTCGGAACAGAAGGAGCCCCAGCACTGATCCTTGGGGTACGCCTGTAGTGAGGGTGTGAGTTGAAGACAGTTTTCCTTATAATGTGGTTGATATATTTGCTTTCAGATGTGGATGAATGTCTCGAGATTTCACCAGTATGTGGTCCAAACTCAGACTGCATCAACACCGTTGGAGACTACAGTTGTACATGTCAGAGTGGATACAATGTAACCGACCATAGTTTAAGAAGCAGCCCTGACAACCCATGTAGAGGTAAGAATATTTCCACAAACACACAAAGAAATCAATTAAACGTTTTCTGTCAAGTACAGAAACACTTTAGAGAAAGTTTTATGTGCCTAATAACAACTTGTGTTTGTGTTTTTCAGATATAAATGAATGTGGTCAGGTACCTGATGTGTGTGGACCCAACTCCAACTGTACCAACACCAATGGAAGCTACAGCTGTTCCTGCTTGAATGGGTATGCTTCCACAAACGCAAGCCAAACCATAAGCAACAGCAATCCATGCACAGGTACTGAACACACAGACCAAATATACAAGGTACAGTAGATAATCACTAGAACTATTATAGAAGTGTAAAACATTGTCACCACCATCTTTCAGATGTGGATGAATGTCTGGAGACTCCACCAGTCTGTGGTCCAAACTCAGACTGCAACAACACCATTGGAGACTACAGCTGTACATGTCAGAGTGGATACAATGTAACCGACCACAGTTTAAGAAGCGGCCCTGACAACCCATGTAGAGGTACGGTGAGCTTGTTGATTTGAAACACCTTGGCAAAGTATTACAATAAGAGTTATCTACTTAAGTTACTATATTCATACTGTCACTCTGCTTTGCAGACATACATGAATGTATTGAAACACCTAAAATATGTGGACCCAATTCATATTGCACCAATTACAATGGAACTTTCAACTGTTCCTGTATCACTGGATATCAAGTGACCGATTCAAGCCAATCCATAAGCAACAGTAATCCATGCACAGGTACATTGACTTAGAACTTCATTATGTATTATTAGTGTGAAATGTCACTAAGACTTCTGCCTAAGACAAAATACATTTACTCTCATCTTTCAGATGTGGATGAATGTCTTGAGACTCCATCAGTATGTGGTCCAAACTCAGACTGCAGCAACACCATTGGAGACTACAGTTGTACATGTCAGAGTGGATACAATGTAACCGACCACAGTTTAAGAAGCAGCCCTGACAATCCATGTACAGGTAACAATATTCAATAGCACTAAACTTGACGCCAGCATCATACCTATGACATAACAGTCACATAACAATGTCGTAACACAGTCATACATGTGTCATAAACATTATGTCAATGTCATGACTGCCATTAAGTGACATTCAGTTGTGGTAAAGACAGCCCTACCAATGTCAACTTTCCATGACCATAAAACGGTTGACATTGACATCACTTTATGACTCATCCATGACTGTATCATGACACTGTTTGGCCACTTTTTTGACAGTGTTATGTCATACGTATGATGCCGGCATCTAGTAAAGTGTAACCCAATAGTTCCTCAAACATGATGGAATCAAGCAAAGCTTTTCTCTGAAAGATAAGGTAGAAAACATGTCTACCTCATTGTTTTGTACCAAAGATAACAGGTTGTCTCTGTATTTTTCCAGATGTCAATGAATGTTCTGAGGTACCTGATGTGTGTGGACCCGACTCCAACTGTGCCAACACCAATGGAGGATACAACTGTTCTTGCTTGAATGGATACCAAGTGACCAACGCAAGCCAACCCATAAGTGACAGCAATCCATGCACAGGTACTGTACATTCAGTATGATGACTTTCAAATCGAAACGATGGTGGAAAGCAGCATGGGATTTCCCAGGTTAGGTACATTCTGTAAAAGTTTGCAATTATATTTCAGATGTGGATGAATGTCTTGAGACTCCAGCAGTCTGTGGTCCAAACTCAGACTGCAGCAACACCATTGGAGACTACAGTTGTACATGTCAGAGTGGATACAATGTAACCGACCACAGTTTAAGAAGCAGCCCTGACAACCCATGTAGAGGTAAGGCCATGTCCATGTCACCATGCTTCCAACCCATGTAGAGGTCAGTGAATGTCCCCAAAATTTGTAAGAAATTTGAAATATGGAGAATTTTTAAAGATATCTTGTGAGCCTAAGGTAACTATTTGCATCTGTGTTTTCAAGATGTCAATGAATGTTCAGAGGTACCTAATGTGTGTGGACCCGATTCGAACTGTGCCAACACCAATGGAAGCTACAACTGTTCCTGCTTGAATGGATACCAAGTGACCAATGCAAGCCAACCTATAAGTGACAGCAATCCATGCGCGGGTATACAGAAACAAACAAAATTACAATAGATATTTTCATAACGGTTCAAAAAACATTCCGCAAATTATTGTAACTATCATCTTTCAGATGTGGATGAATGTCTTGAGACTCCACCAATATGTGGTCCAAACTCAGACTGCAGCAACACCATTGGAGACTACAGTTGTACATGTCAGAGTGGATACAATGTAACCGACCACAGTTTCAGAAGCAGCCCTGACAACCCATGTAGAGGTAATCATTTTGCTTCCAAAGATGGGAAGCACACTGGCTCAGAATTAAGAATGTTCTAGAACTTAAGTTTACAATATTCACACAATCACTGTGCTTTGCAGACATACATGAATGTGTTGAGGCGAAGTATTACAGTAAGATTTATGGACTGAAGTTACTATATTCATACTCTCACTGTGCTTTGCAGATATACATGAATGTATTGAAACACCTAAAATATGTGGACCCAACTCACATTGTACCAACTACAATGGAACTTTCAACTGTTCCTGTATCACTGGATATCAAGTGATCGATTCAAGCCAACCCATAAACAACAGCAATCCATGCACAGGTATACGGATTTAGAAATTCCTTTTGTATAAGCAGTATGAACTGTCAGTAAAACCTTTCGTATACACAAAATATATTTACCGTACCATCATCTTTCAGATGTTAATGAATGTCTCGAGACTCCAGCAGTCTGTGGTCCAAACTCAGACTGCAGCAACACCATTGGAGACTACAGTTGTACATGTCAGAGTGGATACAATGTAACCGACCACAGTTTAAGAAGCAGTCCAGACAACCCATGTACAGGTAACAATATTAGCACAAAGTGAAGGAAAAACAGATTTGCCAAATATTGTACAGTATAATAAGTCGTGTATATATTTTCTCAGATGTCAATGAATGTTCTGATGTACCTGATGTGTGTGGATCCAACTCCAACTGTGCCAACACCAATGGAAGCTACAACTGTTCCTGCTTGAATGGATACCAAGCGACCAATGCAAGCCAATCCATAAGTGACAGCAATCCATGCACAGGTAGATAAAAGCCAAATACTGTACCTGATTCAGACATTTCTACAGCTGATCCAAATAACATTCAACAAAACATTGTTACTGTCGTTTTTCAGATGTGGATGAATGTCTCGAGACTCCACCAGTCTGTGGTCCAAACTCAGACTGCAGCAACACCATTGGAGACTACAGTTGTACATGCCAGAGTGGATACAATGTAACCGACCACAGTTTAAGAAGCAGCCCTGACAACCCATGTAGAGGTAAGAATAATTTATTACACTAAACTTGATGCCAGTGTCATAACTATGTCATAACAGTGTCATAACAGTCATGCATGTGTCATAAACATTATGTCAATGTCATTAACATTTTATAACGCTATCAACTTTTCATGACCATGAAACGATTGGCATTGAAATCATGTTTATGACTCATCCATGACTGCGTCATAACACAATTTTGACACTTTTATGACACTGTTATGCCATAGGTATGATGCCGGCGTCAAGTAAAGTGTAACTGAATAGTTCCTCAAACATGATGGAATCAAGCAAAGCTTTTCTCTGAAAGACAAGGTATAAAACATGTCTACCTAATTGTTTTGTACCAAAGATAACAGGTTGTCTCTGTATTTTTCCAGATGTCAATGAATGTTCTGAGGTACCTGATGTGTGTGGACCCAACTCCAACTGTGTCAACACTAATGGCAGCTACATCTGTTCCTGCTTGAATGGATACCAAGTGGCCAATGCAAGCCAACTGATAAGTGCCAGCAATACATGCACAGGTACATTCAAGCTAAATAGCTAAGGTAGATATTGTTAGAGCTGCTACATCCAGTGAAACTTGTAACTACTGTATATTTCAGATGTGGATGAATGCATTGAGACTCCACCAGTATGTGGTCCAAACTCAGAGTGCAACAACACCATTGGAGACTACAGTTGTACATGTCAGAGTGGATACAATGTAACCGACCACAGTTTAAGAAGCAGCCCTGACAATCCATGCAGAGGTAAGCTTGTTGATGAGAAACACTTTGTCAAAGTAATACAGTAAGAGTTCTGTACTTAAGTTATAATATTCTGTCATTGTGTTTTGCAGACATACATGAATGTGTTGAGACACCTAAAATATGTGGACCCAATTCTTACTGTACCAACTACAATGGAACTTTCAACTGTTCCTGTATCACTGGATATCAAGTGACCGATGCAAGCCAACCCATCAGCAACAGCAATCCATGCACAGGTACATGGACTTAGAACTTCGGTTTGTATTATTAGTGTGATATGTCACTAAAACTTCTGCCTAAGATAAAATATATCCACCTTCATCTTTCAGATGTAGATGAATGTCTTGAGACTCCAGCAGTCTGTGGTCCAAACTCAGACTGCAACAACACCATTGGAGACTACAGTTGTACATGTCAGAGTGGATACAATGTAACCGACCACAGTTTAAGAAGCAGCCCTGACAACCCATGTAGAGGTAACAATATTTCTTCAAACATGATGGAATCAAGCAAAACTTTTCTCTGAAAGATAAGGTATAATAATGTCTCCATAATTGTTTTCTGCCTAAGGTAACAGGTTGTCTCTTTATGTTTTCAGATGTCGATGAATGTTCTGAGGTCCCTGATGTGTGTGGACCCAACTCCAACTGTGCCAACACCAATGGAAGCTACAACTGTTCCTGCTTGAATGGATATGACATCACCAATGCAGGCCAACCCATAAGCGACAGCAATCCATGCAAAGGTACTGTGCGTACATACCAAATAAACAAGGCAGATATTTCTTGAACTGTTTGAAAGCACAGGCAATAAACAATACCATCATCTTTCAGATGTGGATGAATGCCTCGGGACTCCACCAGTCTGTGGTCCAAACTCAGACTGCAACAACACCATTGGAGACTACAGTTGTACATGTCAGAGTGGATACAATGTAACCGACCACAGTTTAAGAAGCAGCTCAGACAACCCTTGTACAGGTAATTCAAATGATGTTGATGACAAGTCACCATGTTTGCACAGTTCAAATCAGTTGTGTACTTCAGAGACGTATTCCATGAAGTTTGTTCGGTAGCAAACCAGGTTAACATTGAGTTATGCCAGGCATACACTGTGCGAACAGTGTGAGTAGTAGCTGAATACCCATGATTGGAAATATCGCACAGTGTAGGCCCACCTTTAGTCTGTATGTTTATTATAAGACATCTCTTGAGTGTTTCAGCATATTTTACATCATTTTTTATCTCACTTTACTGTACAGCACATTTGAGTTGCATTCATGTATGAAATGTGCTATTCACATAAAATTGCCTTGCCTTGCCTTTATTTAAAACAATATTGTAATATGTGACTGCCATCTTTTAGATGTGGATGAATGTCTCGAGACTCCAGCAGTCTGTGGTCCAAACTCAGACTGCAACAACACCATTGGAGACTACAGTTGTACATGTCAGAGTGGATACAATGTAACCGACCACAGTTTAAAAAGCAGCCCTGACAACCCATGTAGAGGTAAGATTGTTGATTTGAAACATCTTGGCAAAGTATTACTGTAAGAGTTACGGTATCTACTTACATTAAGTTACTATATTCATACTGTCACTGTGTTTTGCAGATATACATGAATGTGTTGAGACACCTAAAATATGTGGACCCAATTCTTACTGTACCAACTACAATGGAACTTTCAACTGTTCCTGTATCGCTGGATATCAAGTGACCGATTCAAGCCAACCCATCAGCAACAGCAATCCATGCACAGGTAAAATAGTATTTGGGAATGAGGTTGGTATCTCTGTCATGAGATATTTCTAGTATGTTCATCAAAAACAAAGTTGTTACCATCCTCTTTCAGACATCTTTCAGATGTGGATGCAACAGGCTAATTTGTCCATTTTACACTTTAATTTTGCATTAAGGTGTGCACGAGCGGTTTATGTATTTAACATGTTTCAAAGTATATGAATAGATTAATTAATTAAGTTATTATTTTGCAGGTCATTACATAATCTTCATGGGAAATTGTGTTATTGCAGAAAACAATAACTACAGTTCAGACTACAATACCATTACTTTTAAAAGCAAAAATACATAGTTATCATGTTGCATTTCATAACATTTGTTGTTGTTATTGGAAATTGTGTTTTTTGCAGACATAAATGAATGTACAAAGACACCCAGCATATGTGGACCCAACTCCAACTGTTCCAACACCAATGGAGGCTACAGCTGTGTCTGCTTGATTGGCTTTGAACCGACCAATGCAAGCCGTACCATCAGCCAGAGTAACCAGTGCAGAGGTAGATAGGATCAATGAGACGTATACTTTTATTCAGGACTGATAATCATTCCATTTGACATATTACCATCCACTTCACGCCCTTTTTATGTAATGTAAATGTGGCTAATGAAGTGCATGTAAAGAAATTGACAATAAACCCAGCTTGACTTTTATTCAGGACTGATAATCATTCCATTTGACATATTACCATCCTCTTCACGCCCTTTTTATGTAATGTAAATGTGGCTAATGAAGTGCATGTAAAGAAATTGACAATAAACCCAACTTGATGTTGTAAGACTTGATGAGTTTGGCCTTGTCTCTTTAGATGTGGATGAATGTCTTGAGACTCCAGCAGTCTGTGGTCCAAACTCAGACTGCAGCAACACCATTGGAGACTACAGTTGTACATGTCAGAGTGGATACAATGTAACCGACCACAGTTTAAGAAGCGGCCCTGACAACCCATGTAGAGGTAAGGCCATGTCCATGTCATCATGCTTACAAAGTTTGGAACAGTTGTGTACCTCCGATTCATACATTTACTCTATTTTCTGTTTCTTTGCAGACATACATGAGTGTATTGAGACACCTAAAATATGTGGACCCAATTCACATTGCACCAACTACAATGGAACTTACAACTGTTCCTGTATCACTGGATATCAAGTGACCGATTCAAGTCAACCTATTAGCAACAGTAATCCATGCACAGGTAAAATAGTATTTCAGAAGGAGGTTGATTTCTAGTATGTTCATCAAAAGCAACATTGTTACCATCATCTTTCAGATGTGGATGCAATAGGCTAATTGGTCAATTTTACACTTAAATTTTGCATTAAGATATGCATGAATGGTTTATGTATTTAACATGTTTAAAAGTAAATTATTTAATTAATTAATACAATTATTATATTGCATTTCATTACATAATCTTCGTGGGAAATTGTGTTATTGCAGATAACGACTTCAGACTACATTACCATTACTTTTAAAGCAAAGTAAAACAAAACAGTGATCATGTTGCATTTCATGACATTTGTTGTTATTGGAAATTGTGTGTTTTTGCAGACATAAATGAATGTACAAAGACACCCAGCATATGTGGACCCAACTCCAACTGTTCCAACACCAATGGAGGCTACAGCTGTGTCTGCTTGATTGGCTTTGAACCGACCAATGCAAGCCAAACCATCAGCCAGAGCAATCAGTGCAGAGGTAGATAGGATAAATTAGACGTATACTTTTATTCAGGACTGATACTCATTCGATACGACATATTAACATCCTCTTCACACCCTTTTTATCTAATGTAAATGTGGCTAATGATGTTGTAAGACTTGATAAGTTTGGCCTTGTCTATTTCAGATATGGATGAATGTCTTGAGTCTCCAGCAGTCTGTGGTCCAAACTCAGACTGCAGCAACACCATTGGAGACTACAGTTGTACATGTCAGAGTGGATATAATGTAACTGACCACAGTTTAAGAAGCAGCCTTGACAACCCATGTAGAGGTAAGGCCATGTCCATGTCACCATGCTTCCAAAATCTGGAACAGTAGTGTACCTCAGACTCATACATTTAGTCTATTTTATCTTTTGTTTGTTTGTTTTTTTGGTATGCAGATATACATGAATGTATTGAAACACCTAAAATATGTGGATCCAATTCTTACTGTACCAACTACAATGGAACTTACAACTGTTCCTGTATCACTGGATATCAAGTGACTGATTCAAGCCAACCCATCAGCAACAGAAACCCATGCACAGGTAAAATAGTATTTCAGAATGGGGTTGGTGTCTCTGTCATCAGGTATCTATAGTATGTTCATCAAAAACAACATTGTTACCATCATCTTTCAGATCTGGATGCAACAGTCTTATTGGTCCATTTTACACTTTAATTTTGGATTAAGGTGTGCATGAATGGTTTATGTATTTAACATGTTTCAAAGTATATGAATAGATTAATTAATTAAGTTATTATATTGCATTTCATTACATCATTTTCATGGGAAATTGTGTTATTGCAGAAAACAATGCCTACAGTTCAGACTACAATACCATTACTTTTAAAAGCAAAAATACATAGTTATCATGTTGCATTTCATAAAATTTGTTGTTGTTGTTTTTATTGGAAATTGTGTGATTTTGCAGACATAAATGAATGTACAAAGACACCCAGCATATGTGGACCCAACTCCAACTGTTCCAACACCAATGGAGGCTACAGCTGTGTCTGCTTGATTGGCTTTGAACCGACCAATGCAAGCCAAACCATCAGCCAGAGCAATCAGTGCAGAGGTAGATAGGATAAATTAGACGTATACTTTTATTCAAGACTGATAATCATTCGATACGACATATTAACATCCTCTTCACACCCTTTTTATTTAATGTAAATGTGACTAATGAAGTGCATGTAAAGAAATTGACAATAAACCCAGCTTGACTTTTATTCAGGACTGATAATCATTCCATTTGACATATTACCATCCTCTTCACGCCCTTTTTATGTAATGTAAATGTGACTTATGAAGTGCATGTAAAGAAATTGACAATAAACCCAACTTGACTTGTAAGACTTGATACGTTTGGCCTTGTCTCTTTAGATGTGGATGAATGTCTCGAGACTCCAGCAGTCTGTGGTCCAAACTCAGACTGCAGCAACACCATTGGAGACTACAGTTGTACATGTCAGAGTGGATACAATGTAACCGACCACAGTTTAAGAAGCAGCCCTGACAACCCATGTAGAGGTAAGGCCATGTCCATGTCACCATGCTTCCAAAATCTGGAACAGTAGTGTACCTCAGACTCATACATTTAGTCTATTTTATCTTTTGTTTTTGCAGACATACATGAATGTATTGAGACACCCAAAATATGTGGACCCAATTCACACTGTTTCAACTACAATGGAACTTACAACTGTTCCTGTATCACTGGATATCAAGTGACCGATTCAAGCCAACCCATCAGCAACAGCAATCCATGCACAGGTAAAATAGTATTTCAGAATGGGGTTGATTTCTATAGTGTTCATCAAAAGCAACATTGTTACCATCATCTTTGATATGTGGATGCAATAGGCTATTTTGTCCATTTTACACTTAAATTTTGCATTAAGATATGCATGCATGGTTTATGTATTTAACATGTTTAAAAGTAAATTATTTAATTAATTAATAAAATTATTATATTGCATTTCATTACATCATTTTCGTGGGAAATTGTGTTATTGCAGATAACGACTACAGACTACATTTCCATTACTTTTAAAGCAAAGCAAAACAAAACAGTTATCATGTCGCATTTCATGACATTTGTTGTTATTGGAAATTGTGTGATTTTGCAGACATAAATGAATGTACAAAGACACCCAGCATATGTGGACCCAACTCCAACTGTTCCAACACCAATGGAGGCTACAGCTGTGTCTGCTTGATTGGCTTTGAACCGACCAATGCAAGCCAAACCATCAGCCAGAGCAATCAGTGCAGAGGTAGATAGGATAAATTAGACGTATACTTTTATTCAGGACTGATAATCATTCCATTTGACATATTACCATCCTCTTCACGCCCTTTTTATGTAATGTAAATGTGGCTAATGATGTTGTAAGACTTGATAAGTTTGGCCTTGTCTATTTCAGATATGGATGAATGTCTTGAGTCTCCAGCAGTCTGTGGTCCAAACTCAGACTGCAGCAACACCATTGGAGACTACAGTTGTACATGTCAGAGTGGATATAATGTAACTGACCACAGTTTAAGAAGCAACCCTGACAACCCATGTAGAGGTAAGGCCATGTCCATGTCACCATGCTTCCAAAATCTGGAACAGTAGTGTACCTCAGACTCATACATTTAGTCTATTTTATCTTTTGTTTGTTTGTTTTTTTGGTATGCAGACATACATGAATGTATTGAGACACCCAAAATATGTGGACCCAATTCACACTGTTTCAACTACAATGGAACTTACAACTGTTCCTGTATCACTGGATATCAAGTGACCGATTCAAGCCAACCCATCAGCAACAGCAATCCATGCACAGGTAAAATAGTATTTCAGAATGGGGTTGATTTCTAGTATGTTCATCAAAAGCAACATTGTTACCATCATCTTTCAGATGTGGATGCAATAGGCTAATTTGTCCATTTTACACTTAAATTTTGCATTAAGATATGCATGAATGGTTTATGTATTTAACATGTTTAAAAGTATATGAATAGATTAATTAATTAAGTTATTATTTTGCAGGTCATTACATAATCTTCATGGGAAATTGTGTTATTGCAGAAAACAATGCCTACAGTTCAGACTACAATACCATTACTTTTAAAAGCAAAAATACATAGTTATCATGTTGCATTTCATAACATTTGTTGTTGTTATTGGAAATTGTGTGATTTTGCAGACATAAATGAATGTACAAAGACACCCAGCATATGTGGACCCAACTCCAACTGTTCCAACACCAATGGAGGCTACAGCTGTGTCTGCTTGATTGGCTTTGAACCGACCAATGCAAGCCAAACCATCAGCCAGAGCAATCAGTGCAGAGGTAGATAGGATAAATTAGACGTATACTTTTATTCAGGACTGATACTCATTCGATACGACATATTAACATCCTCTTCACACCCTTTGTATCTAAAGTAAATGTGGCTAATGATGTTGTAAGACTTGATAAGTTTGGCCTTGTCTCTTTAGATGTGAATGAATGTCTTGAGACTCCAGCAGTCTGTGGTCCAAACTCAGACTGCAGCAACACCATTGGAGACTACAGTTGTACATGTCAGAGTGGATACAATGTAACCGACCACAGTTTAAGAAGCGGCCCTGACAACCCATGTAGAGGTAAGGCCATGTCCATGTCATCATGCTTACAAAGTTTGGAACAGTTGTGTACCTCCGATTCATACATTTACTCTATTTTATCTGTTTTTTGTTTGTTTGTTTTTTTGGTATGCAGATATACATGAATGTGTTGAAACACCTAAAATATGTGGACCCAATTCTTACTGTACCAACTACAACGGAACTTACAACTGTTCCTGTTACACTGGATATCAAGTGACCGATTCAATCCAACCCATCAGCAACAGCAATCCATGCACAGGTAAAATAGTATTTCAGAATGGGGTTGATTTCTATAGTGTTCATCAAAAACAACATTGTTACCATCATCTTTCAGATGTGGATGCAACAGTCTTATTGGTCCATTTTACACTTTAATTTTGGATTAAGGTGTGCATGAATGGTTTATGTATTTAGCATGTTTAAAAGTAAATTAATTAATTAATTAATAAAGTTATTATATTGCATTTCATTACATCATTTTTGCAGGAAATTGTGTTATTTCAGATAACAATGCCTACAGTTCAGACTACGTTACCATTACTTAAAAAAAAAAGCATAGTTATCTTGTTGCATTTCATAAAATTTGTTGTTGTATTTATTGGAAATTGTGTGTTTTTGCAGACATAAATGAATGTACAAAGACACCCAGTATATGTGGACCCAACTCCAACTGTTCCAACACCAATGGAGGCTACAGCTGTGTCTGCTTGATTGGCTTCGAACCGACCAATGCAAGCCAAACCATCAGCCAGAGCAATCAGTGCAGAGGTAGATAGGATAAATGAGACGTATAATTTTATTCAGGACTGATAATAATTCGATATGACATATTACCATCCTATTCACACCCTTTTTATTAATGTAATTGTGACTAATGATGTTGTAAGACTTGATAAGTTTGGCCTTGTCTCTTTAGATGTGGATGAATGTCTTGAGACTCCAGCAGTCTGTGGTCCAAACTCAGACTGCAGCAACACCATTGGAGACTACAGTTGTACATGTCAGAGCGGATACAATGTAACTGACCACAGTTTAAGAAGCAGCCCTGACAACCCATGTAGAGGTAAGGCCATGTCCATATCACCATGCTTCCAAAGTTTGGAACAGTAGTGTACCTCAGATTCATACATTTACTCTATTTTGTTTCCGTTTTTTTTTATATATATACAGATATACATGAATGTGTTGAAACACCTAAAATATGTGGACCCAATTCTTACTGTACCAACTACAACGGAACTTACAACTGTTCCTGTTACACTGGATATCAAGTGACCGATTCAATCCAACCCATCAGCAACAGCAATCCATGCACAGGTAAAATAGTATTTCAGAATGGGGTTGATTTCTATAGTGTTCATCAAAAACAACATTGTTACCATCATCTTTCAGATGTGGATGCAACAGTCTTATTGGTCCATTTTACACTTTAATTTTAGATTAAGGTGTGCATGAATGGTTTATGTATTTAGCATGTTTAAAAGTAAATGAAGGAATTAATTAATAAAGTTATTATATTGCATTTCATTACATCATTTTTGCAGGAAATTGTGTTATTTCAGATAACAATGCCTACAGTTCAGACTACGTTACCATTACTTTAAAAAAAAGCATAGTTATCTTGTTGCATTTCATAAAATTTGTTGTTGTATTTATTGGAAATTGTGTGTTTTTGCAGACATAAATGAATGTACAAAGACACCCAGTATATGTGGACCCAACTCCAACTGTTCCAACACCAATGGAGGCTACAGCTGTGTCTGCTTGATTGGCTTCGAACCGACCAATGCAAGCCGTACCATCAGCCAGAGTAACCAGTGCAGAGGTAGATAGGATAAATGAGACGTATACTTTTATTCAGGACTGATAATAATTCGATATGACATATTACCATCCTATTCACACCCTTTTTATTTAATGTAATTGTGACTAATGAAGTGCATAAAGAAACTGATAATAAACCCGACTTGACTTGTAAGACTTGATAAGTTTGGCCTTGTCTCTTTAGATGTGGATGAATGTCTTGAGACTCCAGCAGTCTGTGGTCCAAACTCAGACTGCAGCAACACCATTGGAGACTACAGTTGTACATGTCAGAGCGGATACAATGTAACCGACCACAGTTTAAGAAGCAGCCCTGACAACCCATGTAGAGGTAAGACCATGTCCATATCACCATGCTTCCAAAGCTTGGAACAGTAGTGTACCTCAGATTCATACATTTGCTCTATTTTGTTTCTGTTTTTTTTGCAGACATACATGAATGTATTGAAACACCCAAAATATGTGGACCCAATTCATATTGTACCAACTACAATGGAACTTACAACTGTTCCTGTGTCACTGGATATCAAGTGACCGATTCAAGCCAACCCATCAGCAACAGTAATCCATGCACAGGTAAAATAGTATTTCAGAATGAGGTTGGTGTCTCTGTCATCAGGTATCTATAGTATGTTCATCAAAAACAACTTTGTTACCAACATCTTTCAGATGTGGATGCAAGATTTGTCAATTTTACACTTTAATTTTGCATTAATGTGTGCATGAATGGTTTATGTATTTAACATATTTAAAAGTACATAAATAGACGAATTAATTAAGCTATTATTTTGCAGTTCATTACATAATCTTCGTGGGAAATTGTGTTATTGCAGATAACGATGACTCCAGTTCAGACTACATTACCTTTACTTTTAAAACAAAACAAAACAAAACAAAACATAGTTATCATGTTGCATTTCATACCATTTGTTGTTGTTATTGGAACTTGTGTGTTTTGCAGACATAAATGAATGTACAAAGACACCCAGCATATGTGGACCCAACTCCAACTGTTCCAACACCAATGGAGGCTACAGCTGTGTCTGCTTGATTGGCTTTGAACCGACCAATGCAAGCCAAACCATCAGCCAGAGCAATCAGTGCAGAGGTAGATAGGATCAATGAGACGTATACTTTTTATTCAGGACTGATAATAATTCGATATGACATATTATCATCCTCTTCGCACCCTTTTTATCTAATGTAAATGTGGCTAATGATGTTGTAAGACTTGATACGTTTGGCCTTGTCTCTTTAGATGTGGATGAATGTCTTGAGACTCCAGCAGTCTGTGGTCCAAACTCAGACTGCAGCAACACCATTGGAGACTACAGTTGTACATGTCAGAGTGGATACAATGTAACCGACCACAGTTTAAGAAGCAGCCCTGACAACCCGTGTAGAGGTAAGGCCATGTCCATGTCACCATGCTTCCAAAGTTTGGAACAGTAGTGTACCTCAGATTCATACATTTAGTCTATTTCATCTGTTTTTTTTTTGCAGACATACACGAATGTATTGAGACACCCAAAATATGTGGACCCAATTCACACTGTTTCAACTACAATGGAACTTACAACTGTTCCTGTATCCCTGGATATCAAGTGACTGATTCAAGCCAACCCATAAGCAACAGTAATCCATGCACAGGTAAAATAGTGTATGAGAATGAGGTTGGTGTGTCTGTCATCAGGTATTTCTAGTATGGTCATGGAAAACAGCATTGTTACCATCCTCCTTCAGATGTGGATGCAACAGGCAAGTTCTGTGGTATCTTGACGTTTCTCAACAGCATCGTTGCTAACTAAGTTATCAACATACTTTGTTGCAATGCAATTTCCCCTAGGCAACCTACTAAGTTGCTAACTGTTCAGCAACAATGCTTTCCAGAAACGGGTCCGTGGATTGCTCCTGACTACTAGAGCTGGGTATCGATTAAAATTTCAAGAATCAATTCGATTCCAATTTTCAAGTTTTCGGAATCGATTTTTTTTCGATGCGCTCCAATTCAATCCGATTCGATCTGATTTCGAGCTGATTTCCAATTCAATCCGATTTCGATTCGATCCGTGAGTTAAAAACGTAGGCTATTTGAGCTGTTTCCTTCATTTCATGACTAGAGAAGCAACATATTAAATCTAGCATAATATCAATATCACTGTAAACAGCTAATCTTATTTATTTGGTAGTAGTATTTGGTAGAAGTATTTGGTAGTTACTGATGGCTGGAAGACTGAAAAAAGGTTAACTGCGGGGGAAATTAAAAATAATAATAATAATAATAATAATAATAGTAACAATAAATAATGATAATAATTTTAAAAAAATCGATCTGTGGATGGATGAATCGATTATCGGAAATGAATGTGTGAATCGATTTAAAATCGATCAATCGATTTTTTCAACACAGCTCTACTCACTACATATACAAACCCAGGATGACCTTCTAAAGGGCATTTTTTATTTTAAACTTCTCTATGTATTGAATATTGAATTGAATTGAAAACTTTATTACAGACTCAAAAAGTTCCATATAAGATACATAAAAAGACATAAAAACACACATAAATGTAATTAGCATGTTTTAAAAAAAATATAAATGTAGTTATAAGTTTGCCTTTCATTTCCTAATTTTCATGGGAAATTTTGTTACTACAGATATAAATGAATGTACCGAGACACCCAATATATGTGGACCCAACTCCAACTGTGCCAACACCAATGGAAACTACAGCTGTTCCTGCTTCATTGGATACCAAGTCACACATGCAGATCAGGCCATAAGCAAAACCAATCCATGCACAGGTAACTTAAAGTGGGTTTTTTCCAAGGCAAAATTGTGATCAATTCTTTTCAGGTGTACATAAATACTTCATGCTTTATGTATTAGATTACAGTTGTTTATATATATATATATATATATATATATATATATATATATATATATATATATATATATATATACATATATATATATATAAACAACTGTAATCTAATATATATATAATTTTGTATTTCCTAAAATGTATTTTTGTCATTGGAAATTGTCTGTTTTTGTAGACATAAATGAATGTACAGAGACACCCAGCATATGTGGTCCCAACTCTGCCTGTGCCAACACCAATGGAAGCTACAGCTGTTCCTGTGTCACTGGGTACCAAGTGACCAATGGAAACCAAAGCATCAGCCAAAGTAATCCATGTAGAGGTAAGAATATGTCTGTCAAAGACACTCACAACATTTCCCAAGTTAGGAATAGTTGTGTACCTCAGCTTCATACATTTATGTTGTGTCTGTTCTTCTTTCTTTGCAGACATACATGAGTGTATTGAGACACCTAAAATATGTGGACCCAACTCACACTGCACCAACTACAATGGAACTTACAACTGTTCCTGTATCATTGGGTATCAAGTGACTGATTCAAGCCAACCCATAAGCAACAGTAATCCATGCACAGGTAAAACAGTATAGGAATGGATAAGGTATCTGTCATATGAAATCTAAACTGTAGTGTGACGTTGTTTTAAGTAGTTAAGTAGTTCTTCACTAAACGTTCATCTCTGCATGATGGCGGTCCGTGTACATTTTAGGAAGTCAATTTTCGTTTTAGGCCTTAATATTGCTTTAAGATGTGCATCAATGCTCTATGTAGTCAGGATTGTATTTAAAACCAAGATTTTTTTTTCATTGCATCGATAGACATAAATGAATTTCATTTTTTTGTGAAGCACATTGAATTGCACCTGTGTATGAAATGCGCTATACACATAAACTTGCCCTGCCTTGCCTTTCATTGCATCATTTTTATGGGTAATTGTGTTATTCCAGATATAAATGAATGCACAGAGGTACCCAACATATGTGGACCCAACTCCAACTGTGCCAACACCAATGGAAGCTACAGCTGTTCCTGCTTGAATGGATACCAAGTGACCAGTGTGGATCAAACCATAAGCAACACCAATCCATGCAGAGGTAAGTACAGGTTTTTTTTCAAGGCAAGATTGTGACTAATTGTTTTCAGGTATATGTATATACATACTCTATGTCAGGGGTATTCAATTAAATGTCAACGAGGGCCAGTTTTTCAAATTCCTCCAAGTAAAGGGGCCGAACTACAGTATATGTATATATTATAGTTGCCGACTGTCAATGAAAAAAATATGGCACATTTCTTTCAGTGGGGGGTCAGAAAGTTTTGCATTTCTTAGATGTTATTTCCTGCATTTTAACGTCCCGTGTCCCGTTTCAGCATGGTAACGGAACCCATACCTTTATCTCTAAATTCCAAAAAATGATACTGTATTTCAAGTGGCTTGTGGGGGGCCAGAACCTTGCTGTCCAGGGGCCGCATCTGGCCCCATTGCGCCATTTGAATAGCCCTGCTCTATGCAATAGATTAGAGTTGTTTAAAAAAAACATTCATAATTTTGTATTTTCTGAAAATGTATTTTTGTCATTGGAAATTGTCTGTTTTTGTAGACATAAATGAATGTACAGAGACACCCAGCATATGTGGTCCCAACTCTGCCTGTGCCAACACCAATGGAAGCTACAGCTGTTCCTGTGTCACTGGGTACCAAGTGTCCAATGGAAGCCAAAGCATCAGCCAAAGTAATCCATGTAGAGGTAAGAATATATCTGTCAAAGACACTCACAACATTTCTCAAGTTTGGAATAGTTGTGTACCTCAGCTTCATACATTTGTGTTGTCTCTATTTTTTCTTTGCAGACATACATGAATGTATTGAGACACCTAAAATATGTGGACCCAACTCACATTGCACCAACTACAATGGAACTTTCAGCTGTTCCTGTATCCCTGGATATCAAGTGACCGATTCAAGCCAACCCATAAGCAACAGCAATCCATGCACAGGTAAATAAGTATATGAATGGATTGTATCTGTCATTGGAAATCTAAACTGTGTTTATTAAAGGTAGAGTGTGTCATGGTTTTATGTAGTTTATTTCCAGATTTTTTGCTGCCCAGTCACAAGTGTTATCTTGTTCATGTATATTTACCACCACCATCAATTTCTAAGTATTCGTTATGACTTGACCACATTGAATTGCACCTGTGTATGAATTGCACTATACAAATAAGCTTGCCTTGCCTTGCCTTTCATTGCATCATTTTTATGGGAAATTATGTTATTCCAGATATAAATGAATGCACAGAGATACCCAACATATGTGGACCCAACTCCAACTGTGCCAACACCAATGGAAGCTACAGCTGTTCCTGCTTGAATGGATACCAAGTGACCAACGCAGGCCAACCCATAAGCAACAGCAATCCATGCAGAGGTAACTTAATTGGTTTTTTTTTCAAGGCAAGGTTGTGATCAATTATTTTCAAGTGTACGTACATATTTTCTCTATATATTAGATCAGATATGTTTTAAAAAAACATTCATAATTTTGTATTTTCTATAATGTATTTTTGTCATTGGAAATCGTCTGTTTTTGTAGATATAAACGAATGTACAGAGACACCCAGCATATGTGGTCCCAACTCTGCCTGTGCCAACACCAATGGAAGCTACAGCTGTTCCTGTGTCACTGGGTACCAAGTGTCCAATGGAAGCCAAAGCATCAGCCAAAGTAATCCATGTAGAGGTAAGAATATGTCTGTGAAAGACACTCACAACTAGAGATGTACAGGGTCCAAGATCCGGTTCCGGATCCGGCAGGATAATAGGGTTTTTTAGACTATCCGGATCCGGCAGGATCTTTAGCAGTGGATCCGGTATCCGGCAGTTACATAAAAATCAGGATGTGGGGCATCTCTACTTTTTACGTAGCCTAGGCTTTTCAGTCAGTCTTTCACAACCCCAATTGCTGCATGGAGTGAAAGCCCTTCGGAAGCGGCCGTTGAAGGCAGTGTGGCAGTAAGCCAATGAGTCTTAAAAATAGTTTGCGCCAACGTAATAAAAAGGGCCCACGTGTGCAAGTTGGCTATGTGTTTCAACCCTTTCGTAGGATACGGTATCCGGTATCTTAAGCAGTGGATCCGGTATCCGGCAGGATACTAAAAATCAGGATCCGGTGCATCTCTACTCACAACACACAAAGTTTGGAATAGTTGTGTACCTCAGCTTCATACATTTGTGTTGTCTCTATTTTTTCTTTGCAGACATACATGAATGTATTGAAACACCTAAAATATGTGGACCCAACTCGCACTGCACCAACTACAATGGAACTTTCAGCTGTTCCTGTCTCACTGGATATCAAGTGACTGATTCAAGCCAGCCCATAAGCAACAGTAATCCATGCACAGGTAAATCGGTATATGAATGGGGTCGGTATCTGCTAGTCTGTGCGATCTTATTCTCGATTGTGATTGGCTGATAGCCATTGTAAATCGGGTGTGAACACACACCATTCCAAATGAAGATTCTATGCGTGTCTAAGTTAGACGCGATGCATTTAAGTTGATATTGAGAATCTGGTGCAGTTGAGGTAGGAAAATACGGGAAGAGCACATCTTTGTGTCATCTGTGGTTGGGGTATCAGTGTGATTGCAACGACGTTTCATTCCTGCTGTGTTTATATCCCCTCGCTGAGATTTTGTAGCAAAGTGTGTGTCTAGCAGCACGACAAACGCACGCACGCCGTTAGTGTTGCAGGGGTAACCAACCACTTCCTCAACCTGTCAACTGACCGACAGGGGGTAAATTAATTGTTATTACAGCACTTTTAAAGACATTATGGTCAGTTGAGTGCAACAGTGTTAGATAAGCAATAAGCCACTTGAGTCTGTGTGTTTGTGTTCGATTTATAACGGCATAGGGGAGATTAATGGCACTCTACTTCGCGTCGTGCCCCACTCCCCTTACCCGTTATAAATCGAACACAAACCTCCGGCCTATCGTGGCTTATTGCTTAATTACATGTCTAGTATGTTTGTTGAAAACAACATTGTTACCGTCAACAATTTTTTCAGTCAGTATTGTTTTGGGGGGTGTTATCAGACATGTATACACGCAGGGTGCGATTTGTCGGAAAACCAGAAGGGGGGATACGTTTTAGATTGTAAGCAATATCAATGGAATTACATTGAAATGTGATAATATCATGTAGAAAAAGTGGCGATATCAAGACCAGACGGGGGGACAATTCCCCCATCCCCCCCTACAAATCGCACCCTGTATACACGTGTCTGGGATTTATGCAAGCGTTCACTTCTCTTCATGACCTCCCTACAGTACCGATGCGACCCCTTTGCTTTTGGGGTCCCGACCCCCATGTTGGGAACCATTGGGCTAGCTCAGGATTGCGCCGCACCTTGAGACTCAGCTTGACATTTTCTCAGCATAGTCATTTTACACTGTAATGTTGACTCAAGGTGTGAATGAATATTCAATAGACTAGTTAGTGTTGATTTCCAAATCAAAATACTGTATAGGGATTTTTTGTTTTACTGTTCATTAAATCAATTCATGTCATTGGATTTTTTACAGATGTAAACGAATGTACAGAGACACCCAGCATATGTGGACCCAACTCTGCCTGTGCCAACACCAATGGAAGCTACAGCTGTTCCTGTGTCACTGGGTACCAAGTGACCAATGCAGGCCAACCCATAAGCAACAGCAATCCATGCACAGGTAGATTACTAAAGGTCTTGTAGGTTTTTATCCAAGGCAATCTTGTGAGCATTTTATTGCCGATGTACAGTAAATACATGTTCTATATACATTAGATATGCATTCTTTTCAAAACAAAAATATGGAGATACATTTGCATTTTATAAGACATATTTTGTATTATTGTAACTTGCTTTTTGCAGATATAAATGAATGTACAGAGACACCCAACATGTGTGGACCTAACTCAAACTGTGCCAACACCAATGGAGGCTACAGCTGTTCCTGCTTCAGTGGGTATCAAGTGACCAATGCAGGCCAACCTATAAGCAACAGCAATCCATGCAGAGGTAAATAAATGCAGTTTTATTTTGTGAGAAATATTAGGTAATATAAGGTAATATTGTGAGCATTTACATTTCAGATGTAAATGCATTTACATTCTGTGTACATGAGATTAGCATCATATAATTCTAATTTTGCTTTATATGTAACTTTTGTAATTGAAAATGGTCTTTTGCAGATATAAATGAATGCACAGCGGTATCCAGCCTATGTGGACCCAACTCCAACTGTGCCAACACCAATGGAAGCTACAGCTGTTCCTGCTTGAATGGATACCAAGTGACCAGTGCAAGCCTACCTATAAATGCCAGCAATCCATGCACAGGTAAATGAACACAATTTTTATTTCTCGTGAAATATCTCAAAGGTGAGTGTTCAAGGCAATAATTGTAACCATTATATTTCAGATGTGGATGAATGCTCTCTGAGTCCATCAGTCTGTGGTCCACATGCGGACTGCAGCAACTCTGATGGAGGCCACAGCTGTGCATGTAAGGATGGATACCAGGCGACCCAAGATGGACAGCCCATAAATAGCAGCAACCCATGCACAGGTAAATACTGTATATAAAGGAAAAATGCAGATCTAGATGCTGTTTTTCACATAGACTTTCTTGAAAACACAATGGTTCCGGCCTCTCGTTTACATGTACAGTATATAGACTGAGTTTTCCCCCAAAATCTAAGATCTAACGTTGCCACCAAGGGCCACATCACGTTATCTGATCCTCTTTTTAAGTCTAAACTTTCTGATTCTTGTGATTTTTTTGCTTTATTATTCATTGTTTTTCATTCTGACTTATTTATTTATTTATTTATTTGTATTTATTTTTGCTGTCAATCTAACTATGAAGCACATTGAGTTGCATGTCTTACAAATAAAGTTATTAATTAGAGATGTCCGATATTGGCTTTTTTGCCGATATCCGATATGCCGATATTGTCCAACTCTCAATTTTCGATTCCGATATCGGTCGATACCGATGTCGGCCGATACCGACGTCGATATATGTGTTTTTTTTTTCCTCAAAACAAATTTTAAAGGCCAGCTTCCGATAAAACACAATTTTACTCACTCCTTTTGAAGATCGGACGGTCACCCCAAGTTAAACTCACTTGCAAGGCTCTCATAGCGGTGCGTCACCTCGCCTGGCTGTGTTTCCCGGTGTTTCCCAATTGACATAAATAATGCAGAGAAACGAGCGAATCACGAAAGCCTTTCTGTGTTTCGTCACGTCGAAAGAAGGCGTTGGCCACAAAGGTTTATGTCGACCCATTTTTCTAAAAACATGTCGAGTAATTTTTTCTGCTTGTTTTCAATACAAGCAACGTCTGGTGGCCCGAAATCTAGCTTAGCTTAGCTATCAGCTGGTTGCTACTCTCAGGTACACACACAGCACAAAGCCTCATCCATAGAGCAAGCCCACTCTGGTTGCTCCGTGCCTGCTGCTTGCCTAGGGGTCGCTGTCGAAAGAGCACAGCCCTGAATGGAGCATGCACGCCTCCGTTGGTGCCCCTATAGTGCAGTACCACCCGGGGAAGTGGCGACTCTGTTTCCCATTACATTCTCTCCAAGAACAGGAGGACTGAGCCAATCAGAGACGCATTTCCACGAGAGCTGGAAGAGTGAGCCAATCAGAGACGCATTTCCATGAGAAACACGGAACACCCTCTCGTTTCTCCACAAGCCACCTTGCTGGCTTGCAAAAACGGCTTGAAACAAAGCAACCAGAACGTTTTTTAAAACAGGACCAACGCGTAACACATTCAATAACAATGGGGAACACAGCAATATTAATCAAATGACGTTGAGAGGCCATCTTTAAAGCGATCCTATACAACTTTGACATAAACACATAGATATAAACAACTTTATAGCGGCCTCTAGTGGTTTTGCCGAAAATGTGCATTGAATTAAATTAGACAGACATTGGCTTCGAGATTATGTGCGAATTAAATTTCGTCGTCTTCTGTAATTAACCAGATTCCCTTCCTTGCATTCAGTTCTCTCCACTTCTAAGGGGCTTTATCATATGTGAGATTCCCCCCCTTGCTTATGAGTTGGCTGCTTCGTAATTCACTTCACACAACTGCAATCATGTTTGCACTTCCCTCAGATGGATATTATTTGATCCACTTGTTCTCGGCAGATATCCCCGTCTTTATTTCACATTTCCAGTAACTATATAGTACCTGTAGCCTACATTAGAAGAACGAGGAATCAAACGGCTATTTTGTTGTCATAATAACGATTTCGAAGTCGAGGTGACAAGACGCGGTTTTATCTCCTGTGGTGTTGGAAGTGAAAGTGGACATCCATATGCCGACTAGAGATCACGTTTCGTCTCCTCTTGATCGGCAACAACATATATTTTTAGCCTCGCTCGACTGATTGTGTCCTTTGACATCAAATAAAATATGCGACATCAGATTTCAACTCGTATACATTTGTGTATCTTTGTAAACTAAACGAGGTGGCGTGGGTTTTGAGAATGCTAATGCATACATCCCAGTGTAGTGAATGAATGATAAAATCCCCATCTTTTGGCGTTCGGCTCTCTCCGGTTTGAAGCCCTTTTCCAATGTTCACACAAGTGATTTATTTGCCTGTCCAAACCTTTCATCTCAATTATCTCGTGATGTATTTGCAGTCCCATTCGTTGTTTTCACTGCATGCCAGCGTGATATTTTACAATCAGCTAGCCAGTAGCCAGTAGCCAGCTTTCAGCAAGCTGCTGCCTTATGTAGACCTCCTTGGCTGCTGCTTAGTTAGCAAACGAAGGAATAGGTCTCGCTCCGCTCATACAGCATAGAAATCTGGACGCCCCTAGCGGCCACAAATTGCACAACAACAAAAGGCGCGGCGCCGCCAGGCAAAACTGCAAGTGCTGTTTCGGAGCAGGAGCACTAGGCGGTGATGGAAATATTGCCATTTTCCCCATTACGGGTCAGTCAAGCAAAATCTTGAGTACCAAGCCATTTCATGACTATGAAAAAGTTGCATAGTGTTTCTTTAAGTAAGATTACACATCTCCTGTTGTGGAACAAAATATGCTTAATTTTATTGTAACGCCCCACTAGATGCATTCTCGAATGCAGCAAAGCTTTCCAAAAATTAACATCGTCTGTGCAAAATAGAAAAATAATTAAGGAGAAAAGTGTACAGTAATTCAAGCATTATTATATCGGTTTTGATAGGTCAAAAATCCGATACCAATATTGACCGATATTACATTTTTATGTATTATTGGGCCGATAATATCGGTGGGCCGATATTATCGGACATCTCTAGTTATTATTATTATTTTATATAAATCTCGCATTTAAAAATATCCCTTTTATGAGGCGAAACATAAACTTTAACAATAGGCTTTTTTAATCCACGTGTTCATGTGTTTGACATAAACGGCATAATCCATGGCGTGTTTGATGTAAACAGATAAAAAATGTCTGTTTATTAAAACATCTGCATATGTGTAACCAAGGCGCTAATCAGTGGCGTGCACAGGTGCTCAAGGTGGGGCGGGGGGCATGTGGAACTTCCAATTACCTTACGGTACGTACCAGGCTATAGAAGCAATATACTGTATTGGAGCATTATTACCTCCGTCAGGAGGTTATGTTTTCCGTCGCAGTTTGTCTGTCTGTTTGTCAGCAGGATAACTCAAAAAGTTATGAAGAGATTTGGATGTGGAGTTGTTGGAAATGACCAAAGGCACTAGTGATTATATTTTGGTGGTGATCCGGATCAAGATTCTTCAGCTTTGCTAGCCTAGAAATCTAGACACCCCTAGTGACCGCAAATTGAATTGTAACATAGTCAAATGTTCCATCAAACAGCTTCCTTGGCGGAGGTCTGCACTCTCTCAGCGCCTTGGTTGTGACGTGCTTTAGATTGTCAAGCATTTATAGATGATCATGTCAACATGAGCCACAGTACATTGTGACAAAAAATATCTAAAAAACCCTCAAAATGGCATTTTTGTCCAGTAGGGCAAAAGGGCACCACCTTGTCCCTATCTGCGCATGCCTATGACCCTAACTCACAGTAACAATGGATGCTGCAGCTGTTCCTTTGTGAATGGTTATGGATTGACTAACTTAGTGGTTCTCAACCTTTTTACAGCAAATGTCCCCTTGACCTCATCATAAGCCTCCCAATGCCCCCTTGACATCATCATAAGCCTGTCCAAAATAAAATAGACTAATGCTCCCTAATGATCCTTCTCAATGCCCCCCTTTGGGCTCCTCAATGCCCCCTGGGGGGCTGTAGCGCCCCTGTTGAGAAACACTAGACTAAATGAAAAATAAACTAAAATCAACAAAAGATGTACACTACTATGATGCCAAGAAGTATCACTGGACTATTTCAGACAGCAGCAAAGTAGGACAGATACAAAACAGGACACAGTTCACTGAAGTTGAACTTAAATGGTCAATACTGTCGCCAAAAATGGCTCCTGTCACCCAATACGCCTTTGCTGCCTTTGTCGCCTGCTTGTCAATACACAGTCAATTTTTATAGCGTTAGTCACCTCAAGTGTATTTGTGTAGTAAGGCAAGCCAATACATAAGTAACAGTAACAAACAAAGGAAAGGCCCGGTAAGCAGACAGGAAGACAGACATAATTGGGGTTCACATCAGATAACTCTTAAGCATGTGATTTTCTTTTGCTAACACCTTATTTCAGATGTGGATGAATGCTCTCTGAGTTCACCAGTCTGTGGTCCAAACTCGGTGTGCACCAATTCTGATGGAAGCCACAGCTGTGCATGTAAGGATGGATACCAGGCGACCCAGCCCATAAGTAGCAGCAACCCATGCACAGGTAAATAAAAATGACTGATGCAGGACCCCGTTTCTCGGAAGCATCACTGCTAACCAGTTAGCAACTCACTAGGTTTCCAATGGTAAATTGCCTTGCAACCAAGTAAGTTGCTAACTTAGTTAGCAACAATGTTGTCGAAAAATGCACCCCAGATCTAGTGGCAACAAAAATATTACATAACAACAGTACAAATGGAGGGCTCAGCTCCTCCTTTGTGAACTGTTATGATCTGAGCAGCTGCAGGAAAACACCAACAGCAACAAAAGACACATAAAGCCAAAATATAGTTACTATTTTGCGTTTTTTTAACATTTGCTTTTGTTATTGGAAATTGTTTGTCTCTGCAGACATTAATGAATGTACAGAGACACCCAACATATGTGGACCCAACTCAAAATGTGACAACACCAATGGAAACTACAGTTGTTCCTGTGTTTCTTCTGGGTACCAAGTGACCAATGCAGGTCAACCCATAAGCAACGCCAATCCATGCACAGGTAAATAAATAGGCCTACAGTTTTAATTTCTGATATAATATCTCCTTCATTTTTGTTAAAGGAAAGAGTGTGACCCTTTTACTTTCCAGATGTGAATGAATTCTCTACAATATAAGTAGATTTAACTCACAGTAACAATGGATCCTCCAGCTGTTCCTTTGTGAATGGTTATGGATTGACTAGCTGAACGATCACAGAAAAAAAATCAACAAAAGATGTACAGTACTATGATGCCAAGAAGTATCACTGGTGTACTATTTCAGACAGCAGCAAAGTAGGGCAGATACAAAACAGGACACAGTTCACTGAAGTTGATCTTCAAATAGTCAATACTGTCGCCAAAAATGCCTCCCGTCACCCAATACGCCTTTGCTGCCTTTGTCGCCTGCTTGTCAATACACAGTCAATTTTTGTAGTGTCAGTCACTTCTAGTGTATTTGTGTAGTAAGGCAAGCCAATACATAGTGTAGTACCGTGGACCTTCAGGAAATTGCCAAAAATAATAATAATAAACAATATTGATACCTGTAATTGCATGACTAGGCCACTGGGGGAATTTCACCCCCAGAATAAACCTTGACTGTACAAGTAAGGCACACAGGTTCTGACAGACTGGGACAGTTGAAAAAATAAAAATATTTTCTTTATTTATCCAGATGTGCAATGATTAAAATAGCCGCACCGCCAAAATAAAAGAAAAGAAAACTGTGAACAATGCCAGGGCAACTACCCTAAAGGATTGGCAGACTCAGGCTAGCAGGGCAGGTTACCAGTTGGGAATAAATGTGTTGTTCACCACTCATGCTATGAAACAATGGCCTACGATACAGCACGCACACACTCACACACGCTCATAGGCATACCACACTAAGCAAGTGATTCAATCAATATTGCTACACACTACACACAGGTGAGTCAATTCACTGCAATTCAAGTTGAAATGATTCCTACTGAGACCTGCCCTGCGAGCTACTGGACTATGATGCACAATGAAACAGAAATAGTAGCCTACATTTAAGAATTGGCGACCGGATAAAAGAAAACAGAACACAAATAATCAGGAAGGCAAACTAAATTCAGTAAGGACAAAACAGTGATTGGGTAATCTGTCCATGGTGCAAACATACAGTGTCCAGAACCCTTGATGACACATCTGAGAGTTTTGGGCACACAATGAAGTAATTAGTAATAGTCCATTACATGTACATCACGGTTAACAGTGGATTGAGACATACCGGACCGATTACATACCTCACTACAGGCAGACAGAAGGTGCACAGTTTACAGACAGAGACCTTCAGGGCGCCAGGGGATCAGGTTAACCTGGCGATTAACAAATCAGAACATCATCCCGTGTGTTGGATGAAGCACATCAATTACATACACAATGTTAACCATACACACACATACCTCGAGCCTCTACAAATGTAGATCAGAACCAATCCGGGCATCACGGATCATAGCTCTGTGCCAGCAGAACATCTGGCAGAACAGCTGCAAATATTAGGCCTACCTCCAGGAGGGCTCCAGCGAGCCTACCCAACGCTGACTGCTTTGTATAAAACAAACGCCTAGCCGCACCTGATTAGCACTCACTGCTATCTGAGTCCGTGACATTATGACACTATGGGAGCTGGCAAGGGACAACACTCGCTTCAAGACCGGCAGGTCTACCTGTTACAATAGGTAACAGTAACAAATAAAGGAAAGGCCCAGTAAGCAGGCAGGAAGGCAGACATAATTGAGGTTCACATCAGATCTTTAAGCATGTGATTTTCTTTTGTTAACATGTTATTTCAGATCTGAATGAATGCTCTCTGAGTCCACCAGTCTGTGGTCCAAACTCGATGTGCACCAACTCTGATGGGGGCCACAGCTGTGCATGTGTGAAGGGATACCAGGCGACCCCGCCCATAAGTAGCAGCAACCCATGCACAGGTAAATAAAAATGACTGATGCAGATCTAGTGTCAATAAAAACATTACATAACAACAGTACAAAGGGAGGGCTCAGCTCTTCCTTTGTGAACTGAGCCGCTGCAGGAAAACAGCAAAAGCGACAAAAGACACATAAAGCCAAAATATAGTTACTATTTTGCGTTTTTTTTTTAAACATTTGCTTCATTTGTCTCTGCAGACATTAATGAATGTACAGAGACACCCAACATATGTGGACCCAACTCCAACTGTGCCAACACCAATGGAAGCTACAGCTGTTCCTGCTTGAATGGATACCAAGTGACCAATGCAGGTCAAACCATAAGCAACAGCAATCCATGCACAGGTAAAGAGTGCAACAGGCAACAGTGTGACTGATTTACTTTCCAGATGTGAATGAATTCTCTCCAATACTGTATACGTAGATTTGCATTGTTTTCAAAACAAACTAGGACTATGCAGTCGTCTCCGACTGGTAAAGGTACAGTATATTCCCGAAACGTGATGCTTCTAGTCCCCCATCATTCCCACCACTCCCGTCCAGCTATTTATAAACTTATAACTATATTAAATATAAAATTTAAAAGAAATATATATACAGTATATACAGTATACTGTACATAGATCAGTGCCGTGCATAGGCTTAAAACCAAACAACTACACCGTATTCCACATTATTACGCAAATGACATTTTTCGCGGTTTCCCCAAATAATCAATACAAATGACAGTCATCATAATTTTCAAGTCATCAGTCATAAGAGTACAATTAATAAGTTTTTGAATGAACCTTCCAATGATATCTGTATTTTTTTTAAATAATAAAAAACTTAAAATGCTCTGTTCCACATTATTAAGCAAAATAGTTTTGTAGTGTTGTAATCCAAATTTCCAATTTACATCAAAACAGTTGGAATTTGTTACCTTCTAAATTACATTTCAATGTTCAATACTTGGTGATAAGCTCTTTGTCTTAGTAACTGGAATGCTGCGTTTAACATTGAAGTCAATGGCAGGGCATTGCATGGGAGTTATGGAAGCCCAGATATCCTTGATGCTTTGATCTCAACTGTTTTTGCTTGTTTTGTCTGGTGACCCACACTTCACTCTTCAATATACCCGTAGATTTCTATGCCACCTGTAGGTGCTTTGGTGGTATCGACATTCTAACTCACCAGACATAAAACCCCATTGAAAACGAATGGGATGTTATGTCTGGTGAGTTAGAACGTCATCACCTTCAAAGCACCTAAACGTGGCAGGGAAATCTACGGGTATATTGAAGAGTGAAGTGTGGGTCACCAGACCAAACAAACAAAAACAGCTGAGAGCAAAGCATCAAGGATATCTGGGCTTCCATAATTCCCATGCAATGCCCTGCCATTGACTTCAATGTTAAATGCAGCATTCCAGTTACAGCTTATAACCATGTTTTGAACATTGAAATGTAATTTAGATGGTACCAAATGCCCACTGTTTTGATGTAAATGGGAAAAGAAGAAAGAAATTTGGATAACAACACTACAAAACTGTTTTGCGTAATAATTTGGAACAGAGCATTTTGGGCATTTTAAGTTTTTTAATATTTTAAAAAATACCGTTATCATTGGGAGGTTCATTCAAAAACGCTTTAATTGTACTCTTATGGCTGATGACTTGAAAATTATGACGACTGTCATTTGTATTGATTATTTGGGGAAACAGCGAAAAATGTCATTTGCGTAATAATGTGGAATGCGGTGTATTGTGAAAACAAAGCAAAAAAAAATTGGGGCAAATCCATCCACCCGGCCAAACAAAACTTCGGCCATCTTGAATTCAGTCATCTCTAAAGTGCTGGCCTTCAAAATCGAATCATTTCTTGAACCTACCGTAGAGCATTAACACACCGAATCTGAGACAAATCCATCCATCCATTCAAAAGTTATCGCGTTAAGACAAAAGACCTTACACAGACACCGCGGACGCAACGACTTAAGGACATCGTCATGTCCCTGGTTCTCTGAGGGAGATGAGTGAGTGATCTTGTGGAAGCTCAGCTCTCATTTCTGTGATTGACGAAGACCCTTTTCAATCACGCCAGAGGTCCAATGAGCTGCGACATGGGCGGAACGTCCACATTCCCAAAACCACTTGTTTTGTGCACGAATCCTTACATTTTGAGTCAACACTCTCTTCGGATGGCGGCAATAAGGGTGTCCTAAAGAGATGGCTCACTCATTTTCTTCGGAGAATGGGGACATGACTATGTCCTAATGTTCTCTTTCAGTCGAATCGTTCACCATCTCTTATGGGACCCTTACAATCACTCCAGATTACAAATGATGCGATGGCCTCTTCTCCGAACAGACCCATGAGGGACAGAGGCAGATCCATAACGACTGTCTTCTCTTGCTCGAGGAGGGCGGTGAGATCCAGCCATAGTTCTCTTGCCCTCGCTACCGCTAGGCCGAAGGCTTGCCCCGTCGCCCGCACGGTACCTTGTACAGTTTTGAGGATCCAATTCGTGTTGTCGCACAAATTTCCTCCCACACTTCATCCACTAATAGATCTTTGGCCATGAGATCCGTGATGTCCTCCTGGAGGGCAGAGAGGTAGGCGGAGAGAAGAGCCGATGCGTTCAACGCGCTAGAGCGTTCTACCCGCTAGAGAAGATGCCCTGTACGTTTTCTCCCACAGCGAGAGGGTAAGCTGGTCGGCTTTCGCTGGGAGCTTTGAGGCGACGGAGGGCAGGCCCAGACTGCCCAGCTGAGGGGCAAGGTGGTGGTCGAGAGCCGTCTCCATTGTGGCATTCTATTCCAGTCGTTCTCCATTTCCACCGTGTCCAGCATGACGAACCCCAGGGTTGGCGGGCATGCCGAGTAAGGGTGGTCCTACGTCCTGGACTCATGCTCCACGGCGTCTGGGGTAGCAGTTTCCGGCCGATGGGTTGTTGGGGGAAAGGCCTCCCACCTCAGCCCAATCAAGCCCTCGGGTGGTCGCGAGTCGCAAGCGGGGCGTCCCAATCTACCTAAGTGTAGCAGCATTTAGCTTGTGAGGCTATCATGTGGTCCAGGAAAGCCATGTGACGTCTCAAGGCGTTAGCACTCAGTTCTCCACAGTCGTAACACTCGCTGCTGGTGAGGCCTTCATGGGCATGGGTGTAGCCGAGGCAGACAATGCAGACAAGGTGAGGGTCCTTCCAGGAGATAGTGAACCCACAACCGTTGGGGCAGTCGCGAGGCTCCTTTTCCCTCCTTTTCTGAAAAGAAGTGGTAACCATTATGGAGTTAGGCGAGTTACCAGGGCTAGCTACAGTATAACGCTACTGTTAACACGCTAAAAACTGCTAGCGGGACCAGTGACTAGTCAGTGACTCAGCGGTTTCATAAAATAGACAATCCTCAATCATTGAATTACTCATCCAGAGTGACAAACTCCTCTTTTGTCGAGACTGGGCGCCCGGCACTTCTAGTGGACAATTAAATTCAGTCGGTCAATTTGCCAGACGAAGAGAGTGAAATGTAAGTATTCACGCGCAAAACAAGTGGTTTTCACAATGTGGACATCCCGCTCACGTCGCAGCTCATTGGACCTCTGGCGTGATTGACAAAGCTCTTCGTCAATTGCACAGCTGAGAGCTGAGCTCCCATAAGAGATGGTGAACGATTCGACTGAAATAGAACCATTACATCCCCCACGCTCTGCGTTTCAGGGATATAGATATGTAATTGAAGATTTTCTAACATTTGTTTTTGTTATTGGAAATATTTGGGTTATTGGACATACTTACAAAACATACTTAATATTTTGTATTTCTTAACATTTGCTTATGTTATTGGAAATTGTTTGTCTTTGCAGATATAAATGAGTGCACAGAGACACCCAACATATGTGGACCCAACTCCAAATGTGCCAACACCAATGGAGAACACAACTGTGAATGTGATGAAGGATACCAAGTGACCAATGCAGGCCAATCCATAAGCAGCAGCAATCCATGCAGAGGTGAATTAATACAATACCATATATTGCCTACAGATATATAGCCGTAATTGGTGTGTCGGGATTAGACCACTGCAATGATGTAATTTTATTTTGCTAACACGTTATTTCAGATGTGAATGAATGCTCTCAGAGTCCATCAGTCTGTGGTCCAAACTCGGTGTGCACCAACACCCCTGGAGACCACAGATGTGAATGTGAGGATGGATACCAAGCAACCCAAGACGGCCAGCCCATAAGTAGCAGCAATCAGTGCGGTAAATAAAAAAATACTAATGCAGACATACTGTCAATAACTAACATCAGATATACCAATGGGAGTTTTAGCTGTTCATAAATAAGAATCTGTAAATTGGCTGCCTTTCTTGTGTGCTGTAAATGATTACAAACTGACCGTCAGTCACTGTAATAGGCTACAGTAAAAGCAGAAAAGGGTAGATTTTATGTACATTTCCGAGAGGTTGTTGGTATTGTGTGTACTTGACTGGTACCTGTGCTATCAATGTAGATGTAGCTTTGAACTTATGAATGGTGCTTCATAATAAGTACAATTTTATAACATTTTATTACTGAGATAGTCAGTCAATCCATATTTGGCTGCCTATTGCCAAATTTGATCTTTACATGAAAGTTTACTAAGTAATAAACAAATATTTTCTAGTATGGTCCAAGTAGGCCTACAGTCATTTTTGCAGCTAAAAATGGCTATTTTTGGAAATTCAAAATGGCGGACCATGGAGAAGATCCCCCTTTTTATGTATGAAAAGGGCACATTTTCCAGTCTTAATGAATACTTTGAATTTGATGCTGATGGTAAGTAAGTATTCATGAAAAAGGTAACATTAGTGAATGGGCAGCACGAATTCTGGAAATAAACAACTAAAAATCTCACACAGTGTCCCTTTAAGATCATTAGCATTTACCTATGTAAGAACACCTTTTGCATTATAGTCAGGAGTGCCGTCTAGAAATTAAGTATTATAAGTATATTAAAATAAGTATATAATTGTATTGAGTAAATAAGTATATTAAGTAAATTAAGTATAATTAAGTATATTAAGTAATTTTTGTTTTTCTTTCTTTTTCAAACTTCTCCCTTTTCAATCGTGCTACCATCTCTACATCAGAACAACGAGAAGGTATGGATCCAGGAAGGTTCATAGCATGACTATATTTGAACTCTTATTTTGCAGTATTTTAAAATCACATATTCTTCTGTGGTGTTACACATTAGCAGTTTTGGAGAGAGAGGTCTGCACACTTAAAATATTGGTAACACTTTCTATGAAGCCCATATCTATAGCGCATTATGAGCACATTCATAACAAATCATAATGGGCATCATAATTATAGTGCATTATGACTACACTTTTAACGCTTCATGATGGAGTATATCAACAGCCATACCTATAACTATAACTATAAATCTAGCTTATAATGCATTATAAATCTTAGGATGTTTTGAGTGCTCGTGAATGGTTATAAACTACAGGCAGTGAATGGGCTTATAATGCATTATAACGGTCATGATGCACTATGACTAATTATGATGCGCATTATAATTTGTTATAAATGCACTCATAATGTGCTATAGATATGGGCTTCATAGAAAGTGTTACCAAAATATTTTTTGTTTTTTTATTATTTCATGGCTGGATTACATTTCGACTTCAACAGTCTTCATCAGATTTTCTATCTGGTTATAAATTAGCGGAAAATTCAGGGAAAAAAGTACTTTTCAAGAAAATTATGATCTTCAAATAACAAATATATACATAAAATACACTGTGCATGCATTTACCAGTATTTAGGACTGGGTTTATTAACACATGCTCTTAAGTGAAGCTATTGAATTTACTCTGAATGCAATTCTCTGTTTCTTTTTGTAGGCACAGACATGAGTTTAACATTAGATATGGAGTTTAAATTAAGTTTGACTGATAAACAGAGTGAGGACTTCAAAAAATATGCCAGAGAAATAAAAACAGCAGTAAGTCACAAATCATATGCTCCATTTCAAAGATTTCATCAAATAAATAATTGTCTGATAATTAACTGACAAAACGCTAACATTTAATATATCATTGCTTGAAAAGATGGTTGATTTTGCTCCCTTTCATTTGCTTTTCTTTCTTTTTGAAATTCAGGTGGAAAACACCTACCGTGACATTCCTGGGTTTCGATCTGTAGAGGTGGAAGCATTCAGGTAGAAGTTGTGCACCTTCTTGAACCCTCTCCCATCTAGATAGAGAAAGGTGTATTGTTTTTAGTTTGTTCTTCTGTCTGTCTGGTGGCAATATTGCGCAAAAAAAAACTACACAAAAGTTTCAAACATGGCCACACACAGACACAGCTCTTTCTCAACCTGAAAATGTCACTTAAAAAGCCTTTTGCACCTTTTAGCCTTTGGGCAAATTCAGGTTATGTTGATGGTCACAGCACCATGGTCAGAAATGGTCAGTTTTACATTAAACTTTCAAAAAAGACAGACAATGACTTCAGCAATGAGGTCAAAGTCAAAGGCCATATATCATTTCAAATTTCAGAAAACTTTCAGAAAATCACTTCTACATGACCTCCAAGGGGCCAAATCCCCTCAATGTCAAAGGTCACACTTTTTTGTTGTAACTCTGACAAAACAACAGCAAAACATGACAGTCTTCTACTACTGAGCTGCAGCCGGCTTTATTTACTATTGTAATGGATTGGTAATAACAGGCACTACTTCGTCAGTAGCTGTGTATATATGGCACTTTTTTCGGAATAGATCTGATCCGATTAGTCTGATCGGAATGAAGTGTATACATTACATTGACCTCGAACGTCCGAATACCTGCCACGCGCGGTTACCAGGGACAGTGGTTAGCAACAGACCGGGCTATATGGTTGAAACTGCGATAAACATAAAAGTATCGCTTGCTTTATTTATCATTTTAGTCTTTCTGAAAGTGCAGCGGGAAGCGACACTGCTGTACTTAATCTTGCGCTTATGGGCAAGTGCGTAACAGCGGCACTCCGACGCGCTGTTGTCACCAGTTCACTTAAAACACCTCACAAACAAGAAAGAAGTCTGTGGATGAGAGTACGAAGCCAGGATTGGTGGGAGAGAGTTGTTCTGCAGGAATTCAGCGACTAATATGGTGTTAAAATGTTAGGATAACCAGAGCTTCATTTGTTAAAATATGTGACACGATTGCATCACAAACAACCAAGTGGAATAGAGTGTATACATGGACCATCTGATCGGACTACACCACCTCTTCTAGTCCGATTAGAATTCTGATCCGATCAAAGAAATCTAGTCCGATCGGGCCGTATACAAGGGAATTCCTGATCGGCTTAGAAAAATATCCCTATTCTAATCGGATCAGAAGTGCCCATGTATACATACCTATTGTTGTTTGTTGTTATGTTATTTTATTATAACTGCTCCCCTATTGGCCATGTGGTAACCCAGTTGGTTCTCCTATTTGCTTACAGGCAAGGTAGTGTGGTGGCTGATGTGGTCATAACTCATAATGATATAAACTGGGACGATGTCCAAAAGAGCAATGAGGCTCTGACCACTAATCTCCAAAACCAAGGCTATCCACCCGCAGAAGACTTTATTACCGAGATGTGTGAGTATCCACAACAGAATTTTTTTAAATTATTATTATTTTGGAACAGTCATGTTCTATTTATAACAATGAAAAAAATAACATTTCTCTTCACAAAGCACGAAAGACACTCAGTACAGGCAATCATTACTCAGGAGATACAACCATGGTGCTACAATGTCCTGCTCCACCAACTGACTCGACTACCACACCTCAGTGGAAGTTCAAAGGAAAAGCACTTGGAAACTCTGATAAATACAACATATTGACATCGAGCAGGACTATCGAAGTAAAAAATGTTGTCCTTGGTGACAAAGGTAAATATGGTCATATGTGGTTGTACAGAATCTGTCATCATGGCTCTGAATTGTGTTTGAAATATACAAAAAAAGCCACCTTGGGTTCCATAAAAAGCGCTATAAAAATATTTTATTCAAAATTATTATATTATTCAACAACAAATAAAGAGGAGGAAACTGTGGCACTGCAGTTACAATATTTTTTACTTTTTCTTCAAGGCAAATAGACTGGCCGATGCGTTTCAACCTACACGGTCCTGACAAAGATTTACCTTGAAGAAAAAGTAAAAAAACATTGCAACCGGAGAGCCATAGTTTACTCCTCTTTATTTTTTGTTTTCTACTACCCACTAACTGTTAGAGCACCCGTGTTGAAAAGTTTGGATCCTTGCAGCGCTTCCGTTTTTCCCTTTTTTCTGATAATATTATTCATTTGTATGTAAGATATAATAACTATTTGTAATTGTGATGGAGTGGTCATCACTACAGTTCTCTTCGCTACAGTAATACTGAAGACCTCTGCGAATTTCAGATATGTTTATTTTTCTGCTGTCTCCTTCTTGAGTAGGAACTGTATTGACATTGTTCATGGCATGGGAGCCTCACCAATCATCACCTGCTTTGTTGTTTCAGGACGGTATGAGTGCAAATATGAGAGAACCTCTGCACCAACTCTAATTTACTGGGAAAGTGTCAATGTTAAGGGTGCGCCTGACATCTTCACAAATTTCATGACAAAAACTGTAACGTGTGGAACCCGTGTTTCTGTGGAGTGTTGTGTGAAGCAGGGATTCACAGTCACGTTAGATGACACAGCGAGCGGTAAGCACTGACTGCTTGGTCATCACATATAAGCCATCCAATAATATAACAATCCAGAGTGGCCTTTTTCCACATCAGTTTACTCTCTTTCAGTGTATCTTCATATTGTGTTGTATGATATTGTGCACATAGTAACATACATAACATACGTACATAAGGGATACATTACATACATAAGGGATAACAGCTGGCAAGCTGTTTTGGGGTGCATTTCTGGAAAGCGTAGTTGGCAGTTAGCAACTTTGGTAGTTGCCAATGGGAAATTGCATTGCAACCAACAAAGTAGCTAACATAGTTAGCAACTACACTTTCCAGAAATGCACCCCAGGGTAGTAAGAGTAGAGTAGAGTAGAGTAGAGTAGAGTAGAGTAGAGTAGAGTAGAGTAGAGTATGCCAAGAAAGTAGTCATCCTTGAGGTAGTGGCAAATCATTTAATAGAAGAGCCTGGAGTCCATAGTTTCTTAACTAAATGACATATGCAGGCTATCTATTAGCATAGTTATTCAGGTTATTCATGCAGGTTAACAGGTTGGTCGGGTTTATTACAATGTACTTAACGTTGTTCTGAGCATACTCCCCAGTTCTTTAGTAAATTAATTTGGCATGGGTATAATTAGTAGCTTACCAACGGCAAAAAACATCAACAAGCCCAAGGTTCAAGGGTGCTCTCATTTGACAACTACCATTTCGCAGTTACCAAGTGGTCAGATCAGGGGTGAGTTTCTCAAAAGGGAAGTTGTTAGCCTGTTAGCAACTTTGGTAGTTGCCAATGGGAAAATGCATTGAAAGCAACGAAGTAGCTAATGTAGTAAGCAACTTTGGTTTCGAGAAATTCACCCTAGATCACATCAACACAAACAGGAGATAAGGGGGGCACTGGCCCATGCAGAGACCAGTTCCTTGCACCCTGCTTTGCATCGTTATAGCATCAACCTCACATTCATTTCCATGAAACTATTTATCTTGTGGGCTGTTATCCCTTTCATCCTCTGTTTGTGTTTATGATATAACTTGATATGCACACAGCACCAAAAGAATGAGTGTATTTGCTTCTTTATAGTCCCGTTAAAGGTACACTGTGTAAGATTTTTTTTTTAGTTGTATATTTCCAGAATTCATGCTACCCATTCACTAATGTTACCTTTTTCATGAATACTTACCACCACCATCAAATTCTAAGTATTCATGACTGGGAAAATTGCACTTTTCTTACAGTAAAAGGGGGATCTTCTCCATGGTCCGCCATTTTGAATTTCCAGAAATTGATTTTTAGCTGCAAAAATGACTGTTCTTGGGCCATACTAGAAAATATTAGTTTATTACTTTGTAAAATTCCATGAAAAGATCAAATATGGCAAAAGTCAACCCAGTTTCAATGAGCAGCATAGTTGCAGTACCTTTTTTGACCATTTTCTGCACAGTGTACCTTAAAGACCGAGTAGTTTGACATTGTCATTTACGTGATGGAGTTCAGGATAAGCAGGCAAAGGATAACGACAATGTTTTTTAAACCAAAATAGTTATGTCAACAAAGTAGTTTTGAACAACTTATTGATTATTTTGCAACAGTGACATGGTCACAAATCACAATTACACATCAAGGTATGCAATTTTTAGTGGAGCGTGGTCAGATAAGTAAAAATTATATTCCATTCAAGTTAAGTCTCACATGTAATTCAAGCCAATATTGACTTTCTTTTTTCTTCCTGTTTACTATGAAGTCAATGACGGTGCCAGGAGTTGTGCCAGGATTGAACATACAACCGAAAATTGTGACGTTGAACTAAATGTGAAAATATTCAGATGTAAACTGGCGGTGCCAAACAGGGAAAAAGCTATGAGATTGACTGCTCAACCTGAAACTCCAGGTAGATATACCGTTTATTGCTGGCTTTGTTTTTAATGTGTTCTATTATTATTTTATTCACTTTGTTATAATTTCTGCATCTTTGCCCACACTACTCTTTGTTAAATTTGTACATTTTAATAAACTATATATTGAACTTTAAATAGTTGCACATGATATTGTTTACGTCATATTTAGATGCATGTCTATGCATACCTAATGCCTTGTACACATTTTATGACATCACATCTATTTCAGCCATTTTTAGCCTCTTTCACGTGACATCAGACACCTTCGATTCAATGCATTTTAAGCAGGAAAAGTAGCAATCAGTGGCATAGACATACATTTACACAGCACTGTTTTCGATGGAAACTGGTTGTAATTTTTCCTACTTCGCTTCAAAAATGGAACTTGTCTGACAACACGGTGAAACAGGCTGATGTGGATAGTGATGATACCACTGTAAACTCGACACCAGTGTCTTAGTTCGTCTTGTAAACTTAAAGATGACAAATCCGCACTCACAAGCTACAGTACATCTCATTATTTATTTACCACGCACTGATGAAAGCTTGAGAGCCGAGACACGTTTGTTTGAGGACATGGTGGTAATTTATAAATTAATAATGAGACATAGCTTGTGAGTGCGGAATGTTCATCTTTAAGTTGATACCTTTTTATCGCGCACCCAAATTCATTCATTTTTCCAAGAAGTTGAGCGCGTCTTCTGACTAACTCTTAGTTCATCTTGTAACCTGAACATCTCAATAATTTCAATATCTATCAACAGACACGTCTTGTGAAGACGACGAATTGGGAGTTGGAGAAGAGAATCAAGAAAGGACCGTTGGCTGTGAAACGGGCAAAACTGGGGACCAAATATACAGATGCACCAATGAAAACTGGGAACGAATCGAAGATAACTGTGTGTTAGAAGAAATAAAAGGCTTGGAAGAAAACTCAACGGTAGAAAAACTTATTGTCACATACTGTAAATAGATATTGTCAAAATCTTGTGTGAATTAGCAGCAGTCAATTCCATTGTTTATGATAGGATATGTCAATCTGGTAGAATGTTCTATATGGTAGACTGTTCTAGCACTAATATTCATAAAGTATTTGACCGCTGACTTGATGTCCATTGCACTGTCAATACCCTTCTTATGAAAATACCTACATTTCATTTTTAATTAATGAGATGAGACACATTTGATATTTTGTTTCTCCTGTAGAATTTGAGTGGAGAACAAGTTCCAGAGTTCGTGGGCAACCTCAGTTCAGCCACACAGGACAACAGCCAAGAAATTGTCACCTCCCAAGCAACCCTTACATCGATCGTGACCATACTTGAGAATGTGGCAGACGCTTCCCTTCAAGTGGAAGTCAACCAGCAAGTGATGGAGGTATAACATTTTTTTAATAATGAAGGGCAATGTGCGTATAATACAATGTGTCATTTAGGGCTTCATCTAACGATTATTTTAATAGTCGACTAATCAATAGATCTAGTCACGATTAGTCACTAAGTCAAAAATACTTGGTCCAACCTCCGACAAACCTTCCCGGCCTCTAGCGCAGGGAAGTGAAACAATTCTTACAGCTCACAATGAGCTTTAAATCATGATAGAAACTTATTTACTCCAAGATACAACGTCTAATTCATACATGCAGGGCAATTTAGCCTTCAATAAAGTCGACTAATCGTTGCAGCCCTAGTGTCATTATTATTTATCAAGTATATTACATATTACTTCTGATCACATTGATCTGGATTAGAGGTGTGTACTTCAAACAATTCCAACGCTAATATCATTCAGTCCTACTGTATTACTAATTCCTGTCTCTATTTATTAATTCATGAATTTATTCGTGCACTGATTTGTGTCTGTGTTTTCATTCTGCACAGAGTGTCCTGGATACTGTCAATGTCATCATTGGTACCAATGCCACTGCGACATGGAGCAACATAACTAACGACGAGAATGAAACGCGTCGAAATGTTAGCTCCAATCTGCTGCGGTCCATGGAAGCCATGTCGGCTAGACTCTCGACCCAAGAGACATTTGAAATCATCCGACCCACCCTCAGTTTGAAGAAATCTCTACTGACGTCAGCAAATACCATGATCACAGCAAACACGTCTGAAATTGACCTCCCACAGATATCGGACAACACCTCGGTCACGGTCATTGCATTTTACACCCTAAATACTATTTTGCGAAACAGGACAGAAGAGAACAATGACACAATCATAAATGGCAATGTTGTTCTGGTCAACACGAGTGAAACCATTGATAACATCTCCCTGAGCTTTGATCAGCTGAACACTTCTGAGTCGTTCACCCCACTGTGTGTCTTTTGGAACTTTGAGCTTTTCAACAATACTGGTGGATGGGACACTTTTGGATGTGAGGTAAAATTGGATGGAAATTCCACCGTCACATGCGAGTGCAATCATACCACTTCCTTTTCCATCCTGATGGCGCCATATCTTCCGGAAAAACTCAAGAACGTCCTATCAATAATAACTTACATCGGTGTGGGAGTATCCCTGGCCAGCCTGGTCATTTGCCTGATCATCGAGGCCATTGTTTGGCGTGTCACAACGGGGAACAACACGGCCTACATGCGTCACGTCTGCATTGTCAACATTGCTCTGTGCCTCCTGATTGCCGACATCTGGTTCATCGTGGCGGCTGCCACCACGTATGAAAACAGCAGCCCGGACGTCGGCTCCTGCACCGCCGCCACGTTCTTCGCCCACTTCTTCTACCTGGCCATGTTCTTCTGGATGCTGCTGTCCGCCCTGCTGCTGCTGTATCGCATCATCTGGGTCTTCTCGCACATCCCCAAGTGGATCATGATGCTGGTGGCCTTCGTCGTCGGCTACGGCTTCCCTCTCATCATAGCGGTGGTCACCGTGGCGGCCTTAGCTGGGCACGGCGGCTACATCTCGGAGCAGTCGTGCTGGCTGAACTGGAACAAGAGCAAGGCCATGCTGGCCTTCGTGATCCCTGCGCTCTTCATTGTGGCCGTCAACTTCTGCATCATGATCGTGGTGCTGATCAAGATGCGGAGGAGAGGGGTGGGAGACACTCAGCAGAACGATGAGAGGCACAACTTGAAAGTGATTGCGAAATGTGTGATCTTTTTGACCCCTCTATTTGGCCTCACCTGGGGATTTGGCATTGGCCTCCTCATCGCTCCAGAAGTTTTCGGACTCCATGTGGTGTTCGCATTATTGAACTCATTTCAGGTAGGCTTTTGCTCCTCTTACCATTTTACCAAGGTTTGACATTTGCGTGCACTGTATAATGTTTCCAGCAGTTTCTTTCCAGAATTCATGCGATCCATTCTCAAATGATACCTTTTCCATGGATACTTTACTTACCACCAGACTATCAAATTCTAGGTATTCATTATGACTGGAAAAATTGCACTTTTCATACAGGAAAAAGTGGATATTCTCCATGTCTGCCATTTTCAATGTCCAGAAATTGACATTTTCAGCTGCAAACCTTACTGTACTTTTGGTATACTAGTGAAGACTCATTTGTTTTTTTTAGTACATATTAATGAAAAGATAAAATTTGGCAATAGGCAGCACAGTTCCATTGAGCAAAATCGTTGCAATACCAACTCTGTCCACATCCCTACACAGTGCACCTTTCAAGGTCAAAATGAATAGAGACGATATAAGTATTTATGCTGTTTGCATTGTGATTTTCTTATCCCAAAGGGCCTCTTCGTTTTAGTGTTTTGCACACTCTTGGACAAGAAGGTATGTACAAGTCACTGAATTCAGTGTAGTTTTCTTTTCAAAGGAAAACTTTATATTGAAATAAAGAATACATACAATACCACATTTAGTTAATGAATTGTCCCAATCGCTGTGATGGTGCATCGGTTGAAAATATTGGGAGAATATGCCATTGAAGTAGGTTTCGTTGTGGTGTGATGTGGTAAGTTAGAATGCCATAATAAGGGGATATCCCTTCTCTACATTTAGGTTCGGGCTGCTTTGGCAAGAAAGCCAGTGTTCCCGAGCTCAGGATCTGGAACAGGACAAACAAGAGTAAGTATGCCCCCACAGAAAATGTAAACAATGTAGTTTTTGTTAAGACTGCAAGGTGTCCGATAGAGGCACATCTCACTAGATTAGGAAGCGATGCCCATAGCAACGAACCAAGCACAGTGGTCAATCTACTTTCTTACGAAGCCTCAGATCAACATATTAATAAATTAATATTTAAATGCTGGCAACCGGGTGATAAGCGGAATAACGGCCTTCGAGGTGTCCCGATATTAAGGGAAATGGACTTGGCGAAGCGAACAGCCCTTCGGCTGCACCGTGGGGCTGTTAGAACACTCCACCTCATCCATTATTTCCCTTGATATCGGGACACCTCGTCTGCCGTTATTCCTTACGTAATGTGTTCTGAGTGGGACATTTTTTGAAAAACGGCTATCTTAGGGGGGCTTGGCTGTGGCTCAAATGGCTAAGGCTGTGGTCAATTATGGCCTGAGGTCACACTGTTGTATGCACTGTGCACTGTGTGGAGTTGTGTGGATATGGCATGATGCATGTGCACTTAAATTGTTTCACACTCACAGAGTACAAGTGGTGGAGTGTCATCTTCCAGTGGTTTGAGCATCTTCAGAAAGATCAAATTAAGAAGTAAGACATTATTATTATTATTGTTGTTTTTTATTATCATTATCATTATCATTATTATTATTATCATTGGTGTTGATTTAAAAATTCACTCAGATTCAACTAATTCCTTTTTGTGAATTGACTTTGCTTGTGTAGGGCCATTCCATATCGCTGTTTCATCAGGCCACTCCTCCTCCTCCGATTCCTCTGTCAACACCTGAGACTCAAGTTTCACAAAATATGAAGAGAAAGAAAGAAACATGAAATCATGGCACGCTTAACCCCGACAGAAATGTAATGTGAAACTTTTTTTTTTTTTTAATGCGATTTAAGAAGTGTTTTTGTTATGGTCACAAGAGATATTCTCTTTGAAGTCATTTTGTCTTTCAGTACAGTGCACATTGCCAAGAAAAACATTAATTCAAATAATGATTCCGTTGGGGTCACGGTATATTTAATCTTACAGTATGTTTTCAAATGGAAAATGAAAATGAACCATTTATGTTCTTCCTTGGCTAATGTAATTCTGCATCATTTACGTTATGATTTTGTTATGGATGTTGTTTGTGTTGTTGTTCTTGTATTAATTTTGCACTTAAAGCTTAGGGAGGATCCAAAGAAGAGTTATGGCATTATGGAATTATGAAGTTATGGCAAATGTGTCAAAGACAGATGTGCAATAACGAACGTCTGAATGTAGTTATATGGCATGACCATATCTCTAAATATTGTTATTGTGAATTGTCTAAATAAAATATTGTTTATTTTCAATGATACAATTTTAATATGCAGTTGGTTGCAATCATTGTGATACAAGTAAAGGCCAGAAGGGGGCAGTAACAGTAGTCTTCTGTGTAGTGCTGCAGTAGTAATAATTACAGCACTTAAAGCAGTAAAATGGTTTTAAAAGCTTCAGTGAACACACACACACACACACATTTTTTTTATTTGATATGTGGAGGGATACTGTGTAGTATGACATCTAGTAACAAACACACACACACACACACACACACACACACACACACACACACACACACACACACACACACACACACACACACACACACACCTTATCATCATGTTGACATGTACCACAATACATTATAAAAACACTTTCAAAGGGGGATTTTTCTTTTGCCCTGTAGGCCGAAGGGGCAGGTGCTTCAGCATCACCTCATCTCTATCTGAGCACTCTTATGAATGTATCAGTGTCAGTGAATGGAGAACGAAGAGACAAATGAGAACAAAGGGGCAGACAGACAGAACATAAATTAGTGAGTGAGAGAGAGAGAGAGAGAAATAGGAGAGAGAGTGGCCATGCGGCTACACACTGAGCTGTGGAGTGCACTGCTTACTAAAGACCATAAAGGGAAGAATTACACCATGGGTGAACCTTTTTCATTTGAGGGGCCAATTCAAATTTTAGAAAGTCCTCCAAGGGCAGTACTATGAATACATACCAGGACTTTCCCCTGAATGCCAGGCATATAGTATTTAAGGCTTTACAACAAACCCCACCTCCACTAGGTCCCCTGATGACATTAATGTCAGATTTCATGTGAAACTGCATAACATTACAATTATGTCCGAATGAAACGGCCTCATAAATGGCCCTCGAGACATAGGAAGAACAAAAAGAAAGAAAGGAAGAAAGGAAAGAAGCCCACCAGGGAAACTCCCATTGTCATTGTAACACAGCGACACAGTGCTCACTGCACACAATGAAATTGCATTTATGCCTCACTCATGCAATGGGGCAGCCCCAAAACAGCGCCACAAAGGGGAAAGTGCGAACCAGCAACCTTTGGCTACAAGTCTGACGCCCTAACAGCTTAACCATGACTGGCCATGAATAAGAAAAAAACAATTAAGTCCAAAAAAGATTGGATAATATAACAAATCAAATCACTGAGGTCGAACCATTAACTTAATGATTCTTAAGAGTTAAAAATAAACAAAAATAAAAGAAACCTCTCCCCTCCAACTGTGACAACTGAACAAGGCGTTTGAATTCCAATGTTGGCAGTATGATGATTCACACGTGGGAGGACTGCTCTGCAGGCAAAAAATCTGTTGTTCACCCTTTTTTCGTCCACAGGCTCACGAGAGAGGCTTGTCATGAGGCCAACTTATGCTCAGGGAAATCTTTTCATTCCATTTGGAAGGCACAATGTGAAGAAGACAAGATTACCAGAGACCAAATAGGATCTCAAAGCTGTATGCATGTGCCCCCAGAGTTGCCCGTCACAGCTTTCAACTACCAGCTACAGTGATGATAAACCAATAACTTTGACACTAACTTTGAATAAGGACATGTGACATTGTATTTATCTGACACTGTCATCCAGAGGAATTTATAGTAGTGATTAGGGAACAGGTTGCCAATATCAACCCAATATCACAGTACACCACAACAGGGCTTGACATGAACTTTTTTGTGCACTTTTTACTCACCGGGCGGCCACAGTGACTAGTGATTTTCCAGAGTAAAGAGCCACTCAGTCTTTCTACTAGCTACAGTTTTGTTGTCAGTAATTTTAGACATATTTTCTTTATCTTGTACATCTAAGTTCAGAAAATGAGCATGAGAAAGTGATGAAACAAGACGATCATTGCTATGGACATAGTGTGTTAAATGAAACTACAGTATAGCACACAAATAGAATCGGAATAATATTTTGCACCGTGACAAAAACAGGATATATGCTATTAGATATGTCATGCGCAAGAAGTGGCAAAGTGGCTAGTGAAAATCATAGGCATGGCCAAGTTTAATCCATTTTTGGACGGTTGGCAGGTGCCAATGTCAAGCCCTACACCACAACAGAGGGAGCTGGTGACATAATGTGTGGACAGTCAGGTGAAGGAGACTTTGACCAAATGTTTTAAGTCTTAAGCTACAGGTGAAAATTCTGTATCCAAATACTGCATCACAAGCATTGCAAATTTCTGATATTTTCTTATAAGGTAAGGTACACTTCCGGTATGTCACCACAGTAAAAGGAAGTAGACATCACAACCATGATGTAGGCTAAACCAGGGGTTCCCAAACTTATGCCAAGGCCCCCATACACCGGTAGACCCCAGCCAAGGCCCCCTTTACACACTACTTTTCCTGTGCACCCCTTTCACAACCATAGTCTAGGCCTGTGAGTCACTGCCTCACAAGGATATATGAAATGAAGTAATGGAAATATTGTTTTGCTCATTTTGGTTCATTAGTTATTACATTTCTTAAATCATTTATTTTATTATTCCCTACCAACTTTCCACGGCCCCCCTAACATCCCCTCACGGCCCCCCAGGGGTCCCCGCCCCCCACTTTGAAAACCACTGGGTTAAACACACTACAAACCCATCCTACAGTATATTCGGCATAAGGAACAGATACAACCACTGACCTGCCTTTGGGTGAGATGAATCTAAGGTCATGCGGACCAGTCTCAGACCCAGAGGAGGAACAGAGATCTTCAGCAGTTCTGTGTGCTCCTCCTGCCCTGCTGTCCACAGTTTCAGCAGTACAGGACAAGGAACTGAGAGCCACAAGGAGGCCACAGTCCCACATATCTCACTACAGCCCCACCACCAACTCTCGCATAGGCCTATCCCTATTCCTAATCAAGAGTGCATTTCTTGAAACCATAATTGCTAACTTACATTAGCTAGGCTATTTGTTGTTTGCCATGCAATTTCCCATTGACAACTACCCAAGTTGCTAACTGGCTAACAACTAGGCTAGGGGGACAAAGGGGTCAGTCCCAGGCCCAGGGGAGAGAGGGGCCCCAGAATGGGGGCCCCATTACATTTCATGTGTGTGTGGGCGGGGGACATTGTCCCGGGCCTGGGAAAACCTGTCAGCGGCCCTGCCGCTAATGGTGGAGTTACAGGTCTGGTGGACAACAATAATATTCAAGAGTCGAGATTCAGTCATTAGAAAGTGTGAGTCGTCCAAGACAAGACCTTTGGGGCCAATAGATGACCTTTTCATGTTCATGCTCAAGTTGAATCTTCATGTTCAGGGCCGGCGCTAGGCAAAGGCAAACAAGGCGGTTGATAGGGCACCAAATGTTTTAGGGGCGCCATGTAATGCCTGAAAGTCCGACTCCCACATTACAATGTCAAGCAAATAAAACTAAAGGCTACTACGTATGTTGGTACTAGATCAGCTGTGTTCGATCAGAGGTAGACTACAACACTATGTTTACAGATGGCAATTTCTAAATGCACAAAAAGGAAAGCAAGTGCTCACCTAGGGCATCAAACGGACTAGTTTGATCACTAGTGGTTCTTCACCCAGCTCGTATACCGTAACTACACTCATTGCCAATGATGCAAAGAGGGGGAAATGAGCGTCAGTTTTCCCCTAATGTCGCTTCCCTGCTTAGCACAGATATTCAATCAACTCAACAGTCGACTCAATCTCTGATCATATTTTCACATGGTATTATTATACAATGTGTAGGCCAACATTTTATAATATTGTTCTTGTATAACCTTTTTGTTACAAGGACACAGCACTTCATGGTCTGTCCCATCTCGTCATATTTGCTTTCACATATATTTTATCTCTTTCTGCACAATCACTTGCCATTAACTTGAAGTCGACATTATGATAGAAACTAATCAGGTGCATCATTCTTATTCTGTTCTGGGGTAGCCCGTCCATAGCCACCCAGCTACATATGCCTGTATGCAGTATGCCTTTAGAGGGCTGATCGGTGATCATGCTTGATCACTTAGATCAGTGATTCTCAAAGTGTGGTCTGGAGACCACTGGTGCTTAGGTGGTCCGCAAAGGGATTTCTACTTTTCCAAGAAAAGCTAGCAGAAGGTTACATTTGTGACATTATTACAAAGCCAAACATGTCTGAAGTCATATTTTCACTACAATAACATAGGGTTGTAAATGTGAATAAAATAAGTGGTCTGCATCAAAATGAACAGTGTCGAAATAGCCCCTATCAACTGTCAATTATGTTGACAGGTGGTCCCTGAACAGTTTTTGGGGGCCAAAGTGATCCTCGGTCTGAAAAAGTTTGAGAATCACTGACTTAGATGTTCCAGTACTGTATGTATTATCAAGATTTGCACTCAAAAGCTGTGTGGGAAACAAAACTTTTAGCGTAAACGTGGGATTGTTCACCTTTACGAATACATCTGTGTGTGTGTGTGTGTGTGTGTGTGTGTGTGTGTGTGTGTGTGTGTGTGTGTGTGTGTGTGTGTGTGTGTGTGTGTGTGTGTGTGTGTGTGTGTGTGTGTGTGTGTGTGTGTGTGTTACTGGGTTTGTGCAGATGTTGTGATGGTAATCTGGTTGGTGAAATTTGGTGGAATTTTTGAACAAATTCACAGGATCGCCTGCATGCAGCAGCTGCAGTAAAAGCTGCCTACACTTATGGGGGAAACACCACATTAGCCTACATGTAGGCTACTGAACCATGAAGATGATGCAATTGTGCAGGCATGGCTTTTGGCTTTTATTTTCACAGCACAAAGCACTGAGCAGCAGTCCCAACAGTGTCGTAGTGTCCCTTTTGAGTCCAGTTGCAAGATGATGGGGGCATTTTAGTTCAATTAAAGCCCACTTTGTCCAAATGAAAGATGACCGAACTACTCGAGCTTTAGGCCTAATGGTAACAATTAAAGTAAGTAAGTAAGTAAGTTTTATTTCTAAAGCTCGTTTAAAACAGTACAAAACTGACCAAAGTGCTGCACAGAGGCTGGTTAGAATAAAAATAGCAAAATAGCAAATTAAGCCTATTTAAAATTCAATTTGGAAGCATAAACACCCCCTGTCATAGGCTATAGGCCTATTCTTTATTAGGTTAAAAAAAAAAGTTCATCTTTGTAGCCCAATTGTTTTTCACAACAAAGGCTGTTTGCATAGGCCTGATTATTCTAACTAAATGTCACTTGCCCACTCACCTGAATTGTTTAAAAGTAAAAACAGTATCATGCTTGATGAAGTGTATGGACGAGCCCCCCCTCGACGTTCTCATGAAAAGTTTCCAGTGACCATGTGACTTCCAGTCTGGTGTCATTTACCCTGCATGTGTTGATCAGAAAACCACATCACACACAGCTAATTAAGCAGGGCAGACACGCCAAAGTTGAGAGAGTGTGAGAGAGAGAACGTGTGCGGGGACGAGAAAAAAAGCGTCAGAGAAAGAACAGATAGAAAGACCAGGAAGACGGAGGAGAAGAAAAAGAAAGAAGAAAACAGTAATTGCTCATTTAGGCGACCGACCCACTGAACAGCGATCGGCGCTCAGCACGCTTCCATCGCATCAGTGTTCAAATCGGAACACACAACAACACACATAAACAGAGAGACACTACACATACAGAAAGCAGAAGTTGAAAGAGGAAAGCCGGGGTTTTTTTCGCCGCATCGAGGCTGGTATGGCACACGGCTCTGACAGCAACGACACCAGCTACACCAGGTCTCCTTCGCCGGGCAGCAGCACACGGGTAAGAGGCTGATCTCTCGTTGGTACCTCCACTGGCATCTGCCTGCCACTATTGTTCGGGCTTTAAAAACAACCCAAGATTTTTTGTGTGTGTGTCCATGTGTTATTTTAACAAGAACGTCTGAGTGTCGCAATAGATTGAGGTGATATAGATTTTCAATGTAATTGATTTATGCTATGGAATCCAAATATGAATAGTAGGCCTAGGCCTACATTCTCTAATATTTGATCAAGCAGTTTAGGAACCACTTGTAGGTTAATATCCCAGTGTGCTGTGTTATAGGTTTAGTGTACCTATTTTGTGGCAGTAGCCTAGGCTATAGCTGTGTGATGATGACGGTTTTCCTTTGAAGTCAATGTGGTTAAGATGGGATGTTGAGTAATTATGAGGTGCTGAACCGACTGCAGTTTGGTGGTCTGAAACATGCTCACTGATTCCCTTTCCATTAATGTCTGAATGGTCCATTTTTCTTCATGTGAGGCCTTGTGTAGGCCTAATGTTACTTTGTTGCAGTTGGTAGTTGTTTGCAGACTGTCACCACAAGAAAAGTGAGCATATGGTTTAGCCTATACTTTAAAACCATTAATCCAAATTGATGGGGAAACATATTTGGTTGCAGAAACCACTGTTGGTTGCACTTCTTGGTTTAGGCTACTTACAACAGTGTATAACATGGGAAACAAACTTTAGACTACCTTTTTAGTTTCAGACAGTAGCCTGACACCCAACGGATCACTCTGACAAAAAGGAGCTCGCTGCATAGACCGGCAACAGTTACCCCAAGTGTTGTTGCATGGTGACTGATTCATTGAAAAACTCCCTGTTTCAGGTCATTGACAAAGCAGCGTATGTGGTTTGCCAGTCAGTCAGAGTAGTTACGCTGTCAGCTTCAAAAAAATGAATTCAGCATACTGAGATATGTATAAAATAAAGGTGATGCAGATTTTCCAACATGGTACGAGAAGTAATGTTTAGTGCGTTTAAACATATCTCGACAGCACTGTTGAATGAAACATGCCTGAAGTTATTATTCATAGACGTTATTACTCAGTAATATGCAGGGAGGTGGATGAAGATGCTTGGCTTGATTAAGCTACCTGTTTTAATGGCAGAAAGTCTCAAGAAGCTAGAGTTGAGTATGAGGAGAGTTATTTTATTAATCTCGAGTGTGTCTGACACATAAACACACAAATACAAAACAGACACAAAGACCTAATACACATTATTGCACATTGCAATTAAACACATAGCAAAGCTGTTTTGTGATTAAAACAAACAAACAAACAAACACAACATAGTAGTCTCATCTCTATCCCCTTTGTTCACATTTGCAGGTTTGTCGTCTATCATA